>NW_024962263.1:36446494-36603453 GCF_019238085.1 Lagopus leucura
TCCTTCCTTCCTTCCTTCCTTCCTTCCTTCCTTCCTTCCTTCCTTCCTTCCTTCCTTCCTTCCTTCCTTCCTTCCCATTTTGTGGGGCCGGGGTGGGAGGGAAGGGCAGGGGCCTACTGCCCCCCTGTCACGGGCATAGATTGATCTAGTTAACTTCGTGACATCATATCAGCAAAGTAACAAATAAATGTCCCATCCAATTTATACCAGAAGACCAAACTGAGACCTACAAACTGTAGCAAAGAGTTGCAGGAAAAATATTTCATGCTTCTGATGTTACTCTTTGAAAGATGTACAAATTCAAATGATATCAAATCAAGATTGACTGAGAGAAAAGTTGCTTGAAATGATGCAACAAACAGGCCACTTGCCTGACTTTTACATTCTCACTGTGAGATGTGTTAATTAACATATTTAAATGCCTTGTCAATGCATGCACTGAAAAGCTGATGCTTTAGTTAGCTTCAAGCTTCCAATGCAAAATATTCTATTCTTCAACCAATAAAAAAAACCATTTAATTTTATCTGTATAATTACTGATCAAGTCACTCACCATGAAACCTGTCCACTCAGTGCTCTCATATCTTGTACTGACATCACTGATGCCACCTGCAAGCCACGATAGCTGCTACTAAAGCCAAAGAATAGAAACTGGCAGAGTTAAAATATTTCTTTAAAATAGTTCTTTGCTAAGGAAGGTCTCCAGAAATGAGTATATTCTTGACCACTGAAGAATTTTTGACAGGAAGAAGCCTATTGCAGAGGAGCTGCAAGATATGATGGCTGCACAGTGTCTTTTGAAGTCTATCACAATTAAAAATCGTTTGCAGTGGTTTTGAAATTTTTATTGGAACTTGAGAGAAGTAACAAAGAGATGGGCATCTTCACCATGTGGATCAGGCAATCTATGGTCCTGTATGAGTTGCTTGGGCACTCCACAGTCATACAATTGAAAATGAAACAAAGTTTACTTATATTTAGCAATAGTGTGTAAGCAATAATTGGATAAAACAAAAGACAAAGTTCCTATATTATCCAGACACTAGTGGGGAAGAAATGTGTAACTTGTTCAGCAAGAGTAAAAAATGTGCTATTGTGAGAGACACTTTGAAACAGCAGACAGAAGAAGGAGAGATTAGCTGACTGCTGAAGAGAGCTGTAAGAAGTTCCTGTGGTTCTCATGCCCTAAGGCGTTTCTGGTATTAACTGTCTGTATACAAATACAGACCTATAAACTTCAAAACTGACATCTAAGAAGTCTTACTCCTCGTGTTTATATTTAATATTGGTCTGACTGAAAAACAACCACATTATCAATATTTGAATAGCAGAGATGCATTATAAATGGAGACTGTGAAGATGGCACAGCTGGTAAGCATTAAAAGATATTTACAGCTGCATGGATGGAAGTTTTAGTATTATTTCTAAAATACAATATTATTTATTTTAAGTTTACAATGATGAGATATCACTACATTACTAACAACTATTGAATAATTGCAATAGAGTTTCAGCCTAGTTTTTTTTCTGCTTATTTACAGAGGTGGATACCAAGTTTAAGGGATATTCTCTTATTTTTACAAATCCAGGAAAAAGGGATATTAAAATTGTGGTCATTGGCAGCTTTGCTCAATCCTCTGTGAATTTCAGCTGCCTTTGTTCTGTTCTGACTCTTAAAATACAAATTCAGCAATTTTGGCACAGTCAATATATATGTTTTCTCTTTCCTTTTGATCATTTAAATCATAATTTATCTTTCCAATTAGATCAAAAAAGTCACTTTTTTGTATACACAGAATGTAAAGGCTTTACATTTAAAAAAAATAAAATTCAGTATTTGAGTTATGCAATTCTTTCTAGTAGTTCATTATTTTTTCAGTTTTTTCTTTAAAGTATAACATCTTAGACATCAGTGTAATTAATGAATTAATATTGATATGAGGCATTTGTCTAGAGTAAGCTTTCAGATGTATGCATGTTGTTTTTATTACTTCTTTCTACTGTTAAAAGAAAAATGCCATCAAATTTGGCTACAGGGCTGCATTACATTATTTACCTAAAGTGACTTATTTTCATTATAATAAAGATGTATGATTTTTTCCTTTTTTTCCTTGTGTTAACAATACATTCTAATTTGCTTTTTGAGAATTACTACAGTAAGCCAGACACAATTTACAAAATGAAACCCTGGGGGCTGGTGGACACTAACAGAGATACAATAAAAAAGTTCTGCTCTTTCACACTGTTTTGCTTGAAGCCAGAAAACAGCTTCAAGTTCAGCAGTTTCAGAATAAAAACTAACAAGCAAACATCAAATGCTAAAGTGTTTAGTAAGGATTTACTTTTCCTTAGAAAACATAGCAAACACAAAGTGGCTAAAATGAAGAAGTACTGCCCATAAAACAACAGACAAATTATAATTAAGAGCATAAATTTTTATAGCCAAAAGAAAGCTTTTTCTGAAGCACATTTGTTTTGTTTCTTTCATGCATTGACATGGTTGATTACATATTCATTAAGATGATTTACTCTATAGCCGTTACATGCTTCAGGTTCCTCATATACTCTTCTTGTTCATTTACATGACTACAGATGGAAGATAGACTTCAATATTTTTTCCACCAATATGCCAACTATTCAAGGTATTGGGCAGTGGAAACTCAAGTATTAGTGAAATTTTGGCCTTTGTATTCAGTTAAAGTTAAAGCAAATATTTTCTCAACTCATTTTGGTTCAGACATTGTTATTTGGATATGTTTATTTAGTTGGGTAAAAGGTGCAGCTGTCTGTACTTTTTGTATCTTTGTATCAGTTTTGCACTGATACATCCTAGTCTTATTAAAATTTAGATAATGAAGAATTTAAAACTTTGTAAAAGGTTGTGGTTACTTTTTTTGTTTTGTTTTGTTGTTTTATTTTGTTTTTGGTTGATGTTTTTTTGTTTTGTTTTGTTTTGTTTTGTTTTGTTTTTAATTCAAACAACCCCAAGGAACAGATTAATATTATTTTAGAAAATCTGGCAGTAGATTTCTTCAGAATGATCAAATTGGTTCTGCCAAAAAACAGGTCAGCAGAGTAGATCATGAAGATACATTGGTAAGTTTGGCAGGACTGGTACTGTGTTATCACGAATCTCTTTCTTGTCTTTCTCTATATACTAGATACAAACACAATCATTTACTCACAAACTGAATCTTAGGTTTCTATAAAACTCAGCTAAGACAAAAAATCTTTTTTGATATGGGCTTGCAGCTATGGATCATTTGTAATTCCAGAGCAGTCTGTTTGTGGGCTGTATGTTAAATGCATAAATGAATGAAGGATAAAAAAAGTCCTCATATGTTCTTCTAGGAGAGAAGCTAGAGGGCAGAGCCTGTAGTGTTTTAAATAAGTTACAACATACAAAAAAATTACACTGCATCTAACAGCAAGAATATTCAGGGCCTTCTATCGTTCAGTTTCACTGCTGGCACAGCATGGGCATTGCAAGCTGAGGTTTGTCTGCACCTGCTAATTTAGATATGTCATTGAATTGCAGTGGGAGCAAATCATTGTGTGTTACAGACACTACAAAAAATAAATGCAGCAAGAAAAACAGCAGGCCAGCAGCTTCTATGCTACTTTATCAGCTGATCAGCAGGAGGTACCCCTATCTTCAGCAACTGTCATTTCCCCTGCTCCTTTGCTCACATCCCTCATCATTAGTCATTCTCCATAGAGAAGCCAAGGTCATGCCATATAACTGCATCACCTTCACAATACCAGCATGGTTGAGCTTTCCCAGCCAAGTGAATAGCTAAGAAAAAGAGAAAGATAGATGAGGCTGCTTTCAAACCAGGCTTCCCATTCCACAATACTCTGAACAGCTGCTAAGCCACCTGGTCTGCCATAAGATTGTACCTTATTTAATTCTAATTCACCAGAACTCAAACAATGTATGGCACTGTTATTTTTGACTGCAAGAAAAGAATTTTTTTTTTCCCCACAATGTTAAAGTTTGAATTAAACTAGGTTTTAGTAAACTACGAATCTCCACTAAAAATATAAGAGATAAATAAAAAGGTGACTAATTAGCTATTATTAGAATCATAAAAGAGTAATATGGTTTGGGTTGGAAGGAACCTTTAAGATCATCTAATTCTAACCCCTCTTCTTTAGGCAGGGATAATTAAGACAAAAATAGAACAAGCATTCAGAATAAAAGTATATGTCAAATCTTGAACAGAAGATGAAAACCAAGATTTGTTTGCAAAGGACTTGTGAAAAAGCCATGGAATCTAACTCACTTGTGCTATGTTTATTCTTTTACCCAAGAAATAGTTAAGACTAAGGAAACAACAGAAAACAGAAAGAATCACACATAGCTATAGAAGGACTACTGGTATCAGACAAAAAAAAACTAAAATGAGAGCTTACGGCCAGCTTTCTACAAATGGTAGGGAAAGCAAGATTGTCTTCTGATGATCCCCCATCCAGGAAATATAAAATTTATGAATGGAGTCCTGATGGTCAATAAGACCATACCAGCACTACAGAATATATGGTTTTATTGGATTTATGTGGAAAGATTTGGTAACAGGAGGGAACGCAGAAGATCCCAGCACTGCACTTTGTCAGACAAGAGCCAGCTCCACCTGGCTCCAAAAGGGATCACTGCCACTGCCAGAATTGAGTCATGATCAGTGATGGTTGTGCTTTGATGAGAGCAGATATAAGGAAGGAAAATAATGCCATACAACAACAACTGGGAGAGGAGTGAGAGTTGAGAGCGAATCGCCCTGCAGGCACCAAGGTCAGAGCAGAAGGAGGGCAGGAGGAGCTCCAGGCACACAGCAGCAGCTTCCTGCAGCCCAGGAGAGGCCCGCAAAGGAGCAGGCTCTCTCCCTGCTGCCCATGGGCACTGCGCAGAGCAGATCTGCCTGTGAAACCACAGAGGAGCCCATGGGGCAGCGGTGAATGAGGCCTGAAGGAGGCACATCCCATGTGTACCCCTACAGGAGCAGCACAGGCTGGAGCTACGACCCATGGGGAGCAGCCTGCAGTGGGATGGGAGGGATGGGAGAGCTGCTGCCCATGGGGACCCGTGCTACAAAGTGACGCTTAGAAAGCAGCAGCCAGTTCCTTTAAAAAATAAAATAAAAAATCAGATGTATTGCAACGTGATGACAGTTTATAAAAAGTGTTTTGGGAAGATGCACTGAACTAAGGACTTTAAAATGTGGCATTCTGCAGAAACTGTACCGAAAAAGCAATCACTGAGCATGTGAGTGAATGTGCTCTACCGGGGAAAAGTCAGTATGTCTGTTAGTAAAAAAATTATTTACTAAAAACACTAATGGAGCTTTTTAACAAAGGAATTAATAAGTCCCTGGAGATGAGAAACATGATGTAGTCTACTTAGATTTCCAAAAAAGATCCTTAAAAAAACTGAGTTGCAATGGAAATATAAACTAATTTATACTTAAAAGGTAGAAAACAAGCAACGGAGGTGAACAGTCAGTTTTAAAAGTCAGAAATTGATTACAAGTACAGTTACACAGAAATTTTTCCTGTAGCCTCTACTGTTCAGCATTTTCATAAATAATCTAAGAAAAGATTGGGGGGGTGAGTAATACAGTAATAAAATTTGTTATTTAGTTATTCAGGATAACAAAGAAGAATCTAATAACAATAGCAAGTGAAATTTAATATAGATAAATTGAATATAGATACATGACTCATAAGAGAAAAATTGTCTTGATCTGTATAAATAGTAACATTTTTTGAATTTTCCTCTGCCACTGAAGAATAAGGAGGTCTATGAAAAAAGCAGGACAAGGTCCAAAGGTGATCAAGAAAAAAAGAAGTATTAAGAAAGCAAGAGGAAAAAAATACATTTAAAAAAAAAAAATTCAGTTCAAAACAAAACAAAGTACTTTATCAGGGGCATAGCTAAACCACTGAACTTCTTGAAAATGTTTGTCTTAGACATCAAACCCATACATACGGTGACCAGGAATTTCCACAGCATCTGTGAAGCTTGCTGTGCTCCTATACTTTTTTCAAGGCATTTACTGGTACTCACCAGCGGAGGTAGATCTGGAAATGGAGAACCTACATCATAGTCAGCTCCTATGTATTTGCGTGCTATTGATGGTTCCCCTTCATACAGAAGGTGAAACACAACGTTGAATAATCTTTCAAGGCAAAAATAACTAGTATAATAGGTGCAGTAAGGAAAATTGATTATGATAGCATCATTGCAGTAAGGGTTACTAAATCTTAAATTACAAAGTGTCAGTCATTATCTTTCAGATCATTTATGAAGCATATACCAGTGGAAGGGACGGAAGCTGCTGCTCTAAAGAAAGAGCAGTCAAAATCATTGTTGATCTAACTGAGCTTTCCAGAATGTTAAGCAAGGAAATATTATGAAATCTGCCAGATTGAAACAATTTGTATTAGACAAAATCAAGTAATAACCAGATTCTAATTATTTTAATGTATTAAAAATATCTTCTCTGGTAATACTGCGATGACTGTGAGTTGATCTGAGGAATCAGATGGTCCCACCCATTATTAGAAAATAAATTGAACCAGAGTCAGCCAGTAAAATATCTAAATATGTCAAACCACAGAGGCACTGCCATTCATGGCTTCTGGGACTAGGCATTTCCTGAGGTGTTGGAGCCAGCTGGAACAAACTATGTCCAGCATGGAGCCTTGCTTCACAGAGGTGATCAGCAGCACCCTGCTGCCAGCACCTGAGCACTGCATCTGATACAAACGTGTACAATGGAAAATTGCTATTGATCCCAGTATCTTAGAGTACAGAAATAAGACAACTCTATAATTCCAAGGAGTGGAATTAGATGTTTAAAATCTGATTTAGTTTATGAATTTATGCCAGTATCAGAAACAAATATCCAGGGCAACTTTGATTTGCAAGATCAATTTGAAACAGAAGTTATATTTTATATATATAAATATATACATACCTATACACACAAATTTACAGAGAGAGAGAGGATGAGACGTGCACACTTACATGTAAATTTTATTGTTGCTAAGCTTGAGATGTCTCAGTTTTCCTTACCATTAAACATTCAAGATGTGTTTACCTGAGGATAGTAGTTCTGCTGAGAGAACATAATGTTTTAGCTGAAAACATGTGAACAGTTAATTCTGTGTGCATCGGTTTCATGTAATTATGCAGAAGATGCATCATGATTAATTGCTTTAATATTTAAGAAAGATTCCTCTTGAGTAACAACTGCAGTAAAGTTATGTCTAAACAATTTTCTTTGAACTTTCATTTTGCATACTATAAAAACTATTACCTTCAGGTGTACAAGAAGACTGACAAGCACAGAAAGTACTATACCTTATCTTTCCTTTTTTATTCAAAACTTGATTGTGTTTAATGAAACACAAAACCAGTTATCTTTCAACAATTTTTGAAACAGAGAGTGGAAGCAGAGCTCTATAAGTTGCTTTTTGCACTCACTAGAAACCTTTCTAATTTCAGCAGGTTTTTGTTCTGGCAAGGAGCTCCTCCAGAGAGAGGTGTACTGCAGAATGAGGTTTTCAACCCTACCTGGCATTTCAGAGTGATTGAATGGATCTTTTCCCCTATGGAACTGCTGAAACAATTACAAAGCCTATTACCTACCCTGGGGAATCAGGAACTATTCCTGGAAACTTGAAACGGAATCAGACTTTGTGCTTCAGACTTAATTAGTACTCTGCTCTTTCTCATGCCAAACAAGAAAGAGGAAGGATTTCCCATGCTCAGAAAGTTATAAATATGTCTTTCATGTTTTTATCTATGAATTACATTGCAAATCAGGCTCCAAATTCTTTCTTTTCTTTTCTCTCACTTTTTTCTTTTTTAACAAAAGATAATCACAGATTTTGCTGCTTAACTGTAAGTATTGTACTTCATTGTGAAGATATGGTTCTTTAAGCATGCAAAGGAAGTGTTTCTGATTGCCAGTTTTTGCAAGGTTTTCTATGTTAGTACTCAATTTTACAAGTGCAAGTGGTATAATTTCCAAAAGAAATTGCTTCATTGAATTTTGTTTTAACATTCAGCCTTTCATTTTTCCCTCTTACACTAAAAAATAGCAACAACACAGATAAACTGTTATCTAACATTGGTTTCCAAGAAAAATCCAGTCCTTTGTGTAAAGATAAGTTTTGGGTTCATGTTAATATGAAGTGCATTTCAGCTTTCAAACAGAAAACTTAAATGTGAAGATTTTTGGTTTGGTTTGCTCATTATTAATTTTGTTTCTTTTTTTGCATGAGTGATTAGGAATAGATTAACTGTTGCAGTACCACTGAGCAATAACTAGAACACTCCATCTAACAATAAAGAGAGCAGGTATCTTCAGTGGTTTCAAAGAATTTGCTTGTTCTGGGACTGACTCTTCTCATTAACGTCTAAAATGACAAAAAGGGAGTATTCTCCCTAACTTTACAGTTGAAAGGTGAGCAGAGTTTATAAGTACATTAGAGAATGGAATATGAGTTTCTATTATGTCAATGATTTGGAGAGAGATCCTTTTAGATAAATGAAACTCAGTAATAAGAAAAGCTACGCTACACACCAAATCATGACTGAATAGAAGAGCTTTCCTTCAGTTAAAGTCAGTAACTGAACAAATCTGAGATTCATTTCTTCCTTTTGATTGAATCCCCATGGGTATATAAGTTCTAAATTCTGTAACACAGACAATTACCACACAGATGTATGTTGCATCTCACATCACATGCAAAACATGGAAAAGAAAGAAAATATGCAGTGCTTATTCATTTCCCTGGTCTTCTTCGTTCTGATGAACAGAATCATTCAATGCCTGTGCCTTATTCTGAGCAACCCCAGAGACAGTGACTGGGCCTCAGAGAATCCAAAAGGTTTACTTTCATGGGAAATGTCTTATGTACAAAAAGAGAATAGAGATTAATTGATTTGATCAAGCTAAGTAAAGATATGAATATTGAAATGAATCACAAACTGAATATAAGCCACCTGTATATTGAAATCACGATAGGACAAATGCAATATGAAAAAAGTGGACTGCATGATGCATTTAATAGTTTCTCTAAATGAACAGAAGTCTAGAAAATGAGATCTATGAAGAAGTATTAAACAAGTGTGACCATTCCACTTGGAGAATAAATAATAATTAGAGGCTTGCTAACTGTTGTCAGGTATGGTGCATGTGTTTATGAATTTGTGTGCATATTTATGCAAACAGGGCTGTTGCAGGCTTCTACCATTCTGCACATTCTATCTCAGTAGGACAAAAATCTCACTGTGAGGATACTTATGTAAGACATTACAGTTTTTTTTCAACACAGGAATAAGATGCTTGATTTGATCCTGAATTTTGGAAATTTCCCAAGGAAACATTGCTTCTACAAATTTATAGTTCCAACTTTAAAAATCACGAAGTCCTTTCTTGATCTATATTTTAATTTTCTAGGAAGTATGAGAAAGATTGAGACAGTAATTATATAGCAGAAGGCTAGATGCATCTTTTTAGGGTATTCTACACATCAACTGTTTCTGAGTTTTAGTTTTAATATACAAGAGGTATATTGATCTTTTTTTCTACCTTAGAGTACCAAAGATGTTAAGGATAAATAATTAAAGCATGGGGGCACATCCTTCTGGGAGATTAAGCAGTTCCATTTTGAAAAAGGTCAGGTTCACATAGATAATAAAATTCTGATTACTTTTCTAAAATCTATATTTAGAGTTATACAAAAACAAAAGAACATCTTAAAAAAAAAAGATATTATATCTGGAAAAATAATATATATAATCTGAATCTCAAATCCCTCACCACCAACCTTTTTCCCTATGGTTGTTTATATAGTGAAATTTATGAACAGATAAACAAGGAAATCTTGAAATATGTTTTTTTACATTTAGGCCTCTGTACAGGTACAGAAAAATGTGTATAGATCTTCAGTGATTTTATGTCTAAATTCCTAACACTCAGAGGTTCTTTTAATATCTTCTGAAATTATTTTGAATTATTAAAGGTACAAGCAATTAGACACACCATGTAATTGGCTAAGAAGATTTAGCACCCAAAAGCAAACAGTGTAAAAACTGGTTTTATCACAGTAGAGACTTGAGTCTAGTGGGAGCTATCACAGCTGGTTGTGAAGTAGTCAGCTTGAGGAGAAAGAGAAAGGGCTGAGAGGAGTATGTTTTTTTCCATTTATACAGACTCATAGGTGCTACATTGACTGAAATAATACTCCTTTTACTCAGCCTATTGCCTCTTTCTTCCAGTGCAGTGTGAGCAAAAAAGGACGATATTTCAGAAAACCATTCCCAATAAAGAATGAGAAATTTTTTTAGCATTGTTTTGTACAGGTGCTATCAAAGCTCAAATAGTCATTCCAGAAGTATAAATACTTCCTTATGCCAAAATCAGGAAATAAGTATGTTTCTTCTTTATAATGTTGGTCTGTACAAAATATGCTTTCCTCAGAGGAAAACATAGGCTTTTAAATCTCAATCCATTGACACATAAGTGTCGAGAGAAGACAAAAAAAGACCTCCTGTTTAGAGGAGTTTTGAAGTTTTTGTTTGTTTGTTTGTTTGTTTCATACACACAAATTAGAACAATATTTTTCCCACAAAATCTGGATTTGGAAAATGCAAATTAGTCGAAAACCTAGCCAGTTCAATATCTGTAGATATTCACACAGCCTTTTCCTTCATTACACACTGAAGTATTACATTTGTGCCTTTTCAAAAACTGCAAAAAGTCTGTGTTTAATATCACAACAGGACTACAAACAAAGATTCAAAAGATACTGAAAATCAGAATCTTACTTTCACCACTAGAGTCTTTTCAAAAAAATCTCCAGGGTAGCAATGATTTATCTTTATTCTTGTTTAATTGAAATTATCATGTTCTACACTGCCATTAATTTGTAAGTCAGAAGCTGAAGAAATTAGTACCCTTGTGATTTACATGTCCCTATTTTCTCATCACATGCATCAAGACTAAATAAATCTCTACAGAATTTCTCTGTAGTTTTCGTCACTATTAGCCAAATATCTTCTCATATTCATGAAAGGAATAGAATTCACTTAATTTGCTCATATGGGTATTTGCAGAAAAATATGACATTTTTGGAGGAAAAAGTACTTTTTACATCCATACAAAAGAAAAATTGGCACTCTTTCTGCAGAATGTATTTGATGGGGAGTGATCACCAAGCTAATGCTGTTTAGAAAAAAAAAAAAAAAAAAAAAAAAAAAAAAAAAAAAAGTAGAAACAAGATGAATTCCTGATAATAAATACCTACATATTATATATATTGTTTACATGTTCTAAATACCAAAATAATAGATGCCTTTAAATTACATCCATAAGCTATTGAGATATTAAGGCTTGGTTTGTACATCAGGAAGAGTCCAGATCTTTCAGCATGGAAGTATGCTGCGCCTATTTGTCTGCATTGACAATGTTAATGGATTTATATCAGTTCTAACATTCTCCTCTTAAATCCATAACTGACAAATAAAAACACTGTATCTGTTCCCAAGGGCTAATGTGATTTCTAGCCAGCTTATTTTGGTGTTAATGAAATAGTTTTTTGCACCAACGGCACATGACCTATTGGTGAACATGTGCTTTATAATGTTAGAAACAGAGCAATAGATAAATAAAGTCTTGAATTATCTTTAACCCTAGAGAAGATTGGGAATGTTTGACAGGAGCATAACAAAGGTTAAAATATACATAGTAGTGCAATCTATTTTGTTTCATTTTTTTTAAAGAAATAAAGCAGTTTGAAATTCATAATCAAATAATAGACAAATGACAGAGCCAAATTGTTTGATACGTTTGTTTAAAGAAGATGGGATACTGGTATGGGTTTGTATAATAATATATATTTTAGCCTACAGAAACTTTTGGTATTCATCCACATGAAATATACTTAGAGTGAGATATCGTGGTCTTTTGGATGTTTATCACAAAAGTATCTATCAGAAATAGAATCTAGTGTTCCCTTTAAAATCAGTGGAAAGAAATAAAAAGAACAAATATGTATCTCAGGGTGAGATGAATCATGTCTTACAACTAATGCTAGTCACTGCAATTTGATGAGATAAATCACAATCCGGATTAGTTCTCAGTGTAAATGACACAAAATAAATTCTTTAGAACACTGTATGGGCCTATTGTTCATACAAGTCTGGAACTCCACAGCTACAGTGATGAAATTTATGTGAGGTTATTCAAGCACTGGCAAACTTAGACATCTAGTACCTACTTTCTTAAAGCATTTGAAAAAAAATTTGATTGGTATTTTCTCCACAGAAAATAGAACATATAAATTTACTCACTCCAATCCTAGAGCAGAACATGAAAGAACATAATAATCCATTTCAGATTAATATCATTACACTCATTCATTATAGCTACATGTTTATAAGGGCAAATGAACTTGCAGCAAGAACCAAGTTTATAAAATAAAGCTTAATTAAGCTTAAAATTAAGCTATTAACTTATGATTTAAATATAGATATTACTACAGGCAGTGTTATTGAGGATAATTACATCATAGCAAATTTGACCTCTGTTTGCACTTCATGGTAATAATTGAGACATAGCTTTGGATAATGTTGGTTGGACACCAGAAGATCCATAGTACCCAACAACATTTGAGTTTTACCTTGGGTAAAAAGCAGCCTGGAAATGTAAATCCAGAATGTTAGTGGGATAGCAGGCTGACATGTCTGTACTGCTTTTTCACCTAAACTTGTTGTTTCAGATGTAGCTCCACATTTTGCTGTATCTCCTAAAGAAGCTTGTGAATAACTGGGTTGATTTGTTTTTTTGTTGAAAGCAAGAGGAATATTGTCATAAACTCTTGCAGAAAGATGTGTGGAATTGTCCATAAGTATACAATGCACATTCAAGTTAGCAAAATATATAGCTTTGCATAGCATCTTAGCCAAAACAAATACATCATACCATGATTAATAATGAAAGTATATAGAAAGAAGATATATATGTGTAGAAGACAGTCACTAGAGATAGCGTAGTTTCCTTTGAAATTTAGAACCAGCAGTTCCTGTCAAAAATACACATTTATCTAATTATTTAAAAGGTCTGCATTCTACATTGTTGTAGACATTGCCAAAACAAGATAAGCTTATGACAGGCATATTGCAGCCATTATGTAGGGTATTGTTGAAAATATGACAGGCCATAAGTCTTGTGAAACTCCCCCTGCATATTAATACTGAATTCAGGAGAGGGTTTTGATGAAGTTAAATGCTTTGACAGAATAAATTTGGCCTTTGAGACAAACCAAAACAAGGTTTTCAAAGCTTCCTGCTCTCTCTGGTAGAAAAAAAACATTAAATTATAGCACACCAATATTTGTTTCCTCTGACAGAAGATGCAGCTTATGTAATGCATTGCAAATGCCTAGCTAGATATCTCTCTTTATTAAAAAATATTGAAGTTTTTTTGTTTGGTAATTTCACATAGAAAATCTTAAGCAGCTATTTGTAAATGTTTAGAATAGCCATGCAAAATTTTGGTCGACTAGTCAGGTAACACACTCACTTTACTCAACCTCAGTATATATGATTACAATCAAATTACATTTCTTAATGTTTAAATCAGTGTCAGTCACACAAAGTGTCTGTATACTCCAGTAGATATAAGTTGGTATTCTACCTGTGTGTAAATCTTATGCCATTTGCAGAGAAACTGAATTTGTATAGAATCAATCATGAAAGTGAAGGAATATTTTCTATTTTGATAGTGTTGTGTAATAGAAAACCTGAAAAATTACTCTGAATTTAGGATTTGAGTAATCTTAGAGCATAGAAGTAGTATGTCATCTAGATCCAAATAAAAGAACGTGATCAATTTCACATGTTAGAATTGCACATTGAAGCCTCTTTGTTTACATGGAAAGTTGTTGAATATGTAACTCCTCAGATTTGGTAAATTTCATTACAAAAGAAATCTAAAATGATTTAGCATAATTAGGACCTTCTAATTCATTTTTTTTTTATGCAAAACCAACACTGTGTAAAAATGGTACTTAAACAGAAAAAGAAACAGTGAAGCAATAGATTGATTGCAATTTTGCTGATGACACCAAGCTGTGGGGTGTAGTCAACATGTCTGAGGGACAGGATGCTGTCCAAGTGGACCCAGACAAGCTTGAGCAATGGGCCCAGGTGAACCTCATGAGTTTCAACAAAGCCAAGTACAAGGTCTTGCAGTTAGGCTGAGACAACCTCCACTACCAACACAAGCTGGAGAATGAAAGGACTGAGCACAGCCCTGCTGAAAAAGACCTGGGTGTACTGGTAGGTGGGAAGCTAGACAGGAGCCAGAAATATGCCCTTGCAGCCCTGAAAGCCAACTCTACCCTAGGTTGCATCAAAAGAAGCGTGGCCTGCAGGCTGAGGGAGGTGATCTCGCACTGGTGAGGCCTCGCCTGGAGTACTGTGTCAAGATGTAGAATTCTCCACATCTTGGAGGACAGAAATAGACCTGTTGGACTGCATCCAGAGGAGGACCACAAAAAATGATCCAAGGGAGATAGAGCACTTCTCTCGTGAGGACAGACTGAACAAGTCTATTCAGTCTGGAGAAGAAAAGCTTGCGAGGTGACCTGGTAGCAGCCTTCCAGTGTCTAAAGGAGAGCTACGGGAAATAAGGGGACAGACTTTTTAGCAGGATCTACTGTAATAGAACAAAGGAAAATGATTTCAAGTTTGAAGAGAGTAGATTTAGGTTGGATATGAGGAAAAAGTCTTTTACAATGAGTGTGGTGAAGCAGTGGAACAGGTTGCCCAGAGATGTGGTTGATGCCCCATCCCTGGAGACTTTCAAGGAAAAGCTGGATCAGACCCTGGGGAACCTGACCTGGCTGTGCATGTCCCTGTTCGTTGCAGGGGAGCTGGAGTAGGTAACCTTCAAAGGACCCTTCCAAATCTAAGGATCCTGTGATTCTATTCTATGAAGTTAGCACCATCGGGGTGGGGGAAAAAAAAAAAAAGTCTGAAAGAAGGGTTTATTGAGTACACAGGTAGGTTAATCTCCAGATACTGGTTTGACATTACTAAACAATTTCACCAGCACCAGTATCAAGGGGCTTATAGATATAACATCTTTCAACTGCTTCTCAGGCCAACTGTCATGAACAGTCTCATTTGTTATTAATTCTTGAATTATTTCAAGCAGAGTATTTTATTTAAAAAATCTATTTTAACTGAGTATCATTTAGAAAAAAAATACTTACTCTTGACATTTCTCTATTACATGTGGTTTGATGAATAGGACTAAAGATCTATATTTTATTGTGCCAGGCATCAAACACAAATTTTAGCTGGCAGCCTTACACACAGAGTATTGCTTTAGTAAGCAATTGTGAATGTTGTGGTTTTATTTATACCTAAGCCTCTATCTCTAGAAACGATTAGTAGTAATGTGAAGAAAAGCTCTCTCTTCAATCAACACAACATTATGTGACTAAACAGAAACAGAGCAGAAGTTGAGATCAAAGATAATAGCGTAGGGGAACCACAGGAACCAAACCCATTAAGTATCATAACAACACCTTTCAATATGTTTTTGGTGGTTTTCTTTTTGTTATTATTGTTTTGTTGTTGAAGATGGTGGTGGTAGTGGAGATTTTGTTGGATTTGGGGTTTTTCTTGTTTGTTTTATTTGCAAGAACATGAGAAATGATTTCTAATATCTCTGTCACAGCATTGCATTATTGAGTTGATTCCCCTAATATTTCTGTCTAATGGAAGTTGTATTCCTTTACATACCTTAGAATATTTCTCCACTTTGTGAGGTGGTATGCATTATGAAAGCCACTGAAGCATAAGGAGCAATGTTTTGTGATGTTTAGCTTACACTGTACACTGCTTTTGTGTTCCCAGAGACTGGAAAATGTACATGACTTTATGGGAAATGTAAGGTCATGGTCTGAACCAGTGATTGAGCACCTGGTGAAGAGACATTTCTAGCCCTGGGAGTACAGATGCAAGCAATTAAGGGCTGGTAGCTGAAAGGGGAACATTTTTATTTGGAGATTGCTTCCTTCTGGGAGTTCTCAGTGAGCCTTTGCCTTTGGAATAGGATAAGCTATTCTTTTCTTATTACTGGCTTATGACTAATATCTTTCATGTATCATCCTAAAACTATTCAGAAACAATTTTATACCTCTCTTCATAGAATCATAGAATGGCTTGGGTTGGAAGGGACCTTTAAAATCATCTATTTCCATCCCCCCTGCTATAGGCAGGGGCACCTCCCATTAGACCAGGTTCTTCTGTTGGGGGCTCCTCACTCAACACAATAACCAATGACTTTTGTTCTTTGGAAGAATGGTTTGCTATGGTTTGCTTTTTGCTGTTGTTGGTTTTTTTTTTTGCTGTTGTTTTTGTTTTGTTTTTGTTTGTTTTGGTTTTTTTTTTCATAGCTTAGGAAACAAACTTCTGTAGTGAAGACTGTTGATGTGTAGTTAGGCTGCAGCTGGAGGATTGGTCCAATTGACTTCTGGAGGCCTGTTCCAACCTCAACCATCCTGTGATTCAGTAATTATTTCCATTAAACATTTTTAAATATTTTGTGTTGTTTTGAATTGAATTTAGAACAGGCAAATTTCCAGGTCTTACTTTGTTAAAATTAATTACTGACCGTGTAATAACTACATTTCTACAAAGAAAAGAACTGGAGAGGGAAAAAAATAAAAAAGGCAAGAACAAACACCTACTCTAGTACACAGAGATGGAGCTCATCTTTTGGCACTTCAGCTCTTCCTTTCAAATCTAGTTCACAGTTATCTGAGTTCTCTTTTGTTGATGGCTCTAAAAATGCTATGTCATATATCTCAATTGTCTTTCCTTTATTAATTTTCTACATGTATTCTTTTTTTGGTAAAAAGTGTTTACAGCTGAAAAATAGCCTTCTCATCAAATACAGCTCAAGCAACTTGGCTTTCTTTTTCCAGATTTTTGGAATCTTTTGTCTCTTTTCAGTTCTCTTTCCCCTTACTCTTGTCTAACCCAACTGAATTCTCTTTCCGACTTAATTAATAATCTGTTATAGTTTACAATATTTCTTGAAATAAAATGTGGGGACCATGACTACTCATTTTCAATAACATTTCTTGGCAATTCTCACTTCATGTTTTTAAAATCCATGTATGGCTCACATTTAGCATTTCATAGAGGTCACTCAAATTGTATTATTAACACAGCTGACTGATGTAGACAACACTTCCAATTTTTCTAACTTTATTTCCACAACTTTGCTTTGGCATTCTGTCAACACAATTAATGTAAAATCTTTAGAATAAAATTATATTGCACATTAGAAATGAAAGACTATTTCCAGATTTCAATGTTCAAGATAAAAATAATGTTTTACTACAGCAAAGAAATTATTGCAAAATACTACATGCACTGAGAATATGTACCATCACTTCTCTCCAACATAAACTGGAATTTTATGTTGAGCTGAGAAAAAATATAATTTTATTTTTATTAAATTACTTATATTTAAATATTGTCATCACTTTGCATAAAGAAATCTTCACTAGTTGGCTCCTTAACTGCGTTTTGGTTTGTTGGTTTCTTTCAATGATTATTTTTTTCTTCTTCCTAATGATTGCAAAGGCAAACTGTTGAAGAAATAAAGAGCTATCTTCTAAAGAACCAATCATCTAAAAGATATCCAGTGATAAGCACAGGTGCAATAAGCACAGATTTTGCTTGTGAAAACATTCTTATTTCATAATTTGCAATGTCTTGATAAAGGTATGAAGATTCAATTGCACATGTATTTGGAGCTGTGGCGTAACACTTGAAAGTATCAAATTTTCTGACAATAAAATTGAAATTACCACTTTTTGTCATTAACAAATACAAGTAACTTTTGGCTGTAAGTCAGTTTTACAAGGGAGTTCTGCACACATCCCAATTGCTAATAAAGTTACCCTAACACAAGCACAGAAAGAATAGTGTTTTACTTTATATTTGATAACAGATCTTCTATAACAGATTGGTAAATCTGGCATTGGTAACTGTTTTGGATAGAGAAAATAACGTTTTCCTGATGCTACAACATGCATCATATTTGAAATGTCTTGGCTGTCAGGTGAGATCCTGGGTGACTGAAAAAAAGGTCACATCGCTTCCATTTATAAGAAATGGAGCAAGGAGGACCCAGGAAACTACAGGCTGGTGAGTCTCACCTCTGTACCTGGGAAGAGCATGGAGCAGATGCTTCCGGATGATCTGCTAGATCACATGAGGAATGAGCATGTGATGTGAGACAGACAGCACAGCTTCACCAGGGGACAGTCATGCCTAATCAATCTGTTGGCCATCTATGATGGGGTGACAGCACTGGTGGACAAAGGGAAGGTGACCAATATCATCAACGTGGACTTCTGCAAGCTCTTCAACATGATCACCCACTACATCCTTGTCTACAAATTGGAGAGATGTGGATTTGATGGATGGACTACCTGGTGGATAAGGAATTAACTGAAAGGCTGCAGACAAAGGGTGGTGATCAATGGTTCTATGTCCAGGTGAAGATCGGTAATGAGCAGTGTCACCCAGGGGACTATCTGGGTACCAGTGCTCTTTAACGTCTTTATCAATGTCATTGATGATGGAATTGGGTGCACCCTCAGCAAGTTTGCTGATGACACCAAGCTGAGTGGTGCAGTTGACACAGTGGAAGGAAGGGATGCTATTCAGAGGGACCTCTACAGACTTGAAAGGTGGACTTGGGTGAATCTAATGAGGTTCAACACAGTAAAGTGCAAGGCTTTGCACTTGGGCCTGAGGAATCCTAGGCATATATACAGAGTGTGAGGAGCAATCCTTGAAAGTAGCCCTGCAGAGAGGACCTGGGGGTCCAGGTGGTTGAAAAATTTAACATAAGCTAGAAGTGTGCTCTTGCAGCTTGGAAAGAAAATAGTATCCTGGGTTCCATCAGAAGAAGGGTGACCAGCATGGAGAAGGAGGTGATTGTCCCTCTCTATTTGCTCTTGTGAGGCCCCATCTGGAGTACTGTGTCCAGGTCTGGGGCCCCCAATACATGAAAGTCAGTGAGCTGTTGGGAAGGTTCAGAGGAGAGCCATAAAGATGATCAGAGGGCTGGAGCAGTTCCCGTAAGAAGACAGCCTGAGGGAGATGGGCTTGTTCAGCCTGGAGAAGTGAAGGCTGTAGAGTGACCTCATTGCAGCCTTCCAGTACCTAAAAGCAGCCTACAAACAGGAGAGAAGTCAACTCTTTACAAGGGTGGATAATGGCCATACAAGGGAAAATGATTTTAAGTTGAAGGAGAGAAGTTGAATGTTGGGGAAGTTCTGTACAGAGAGTGGTGAGGTTCTGGAACAGGCTGCCCAGAGAGGTTGTGGAAAAAAGAAATGCTGGATGGCATGAATGGTATTGTTTATAAGAGTATTGCTGTGTGGCTTATGAAAAAATACTATCTCTGCTTCGCTTCCTTTTATGCTGCTGCTCGTAACATACTATCGAAGTTTGAAAGCAAGTCACTGTAGTAAAACAAAACTTAACTTTCTTTCCAAGCAGTTCTATGATTCTGTGATCTGGCCTGATCATGGGTAAAAATAAGTAGTAGCCTATTCATTTATCAAGATAAGAAAAGCTGATGAATGGACTTTCCACATTACGGTGAATTGTATTTCAACAGAAAGTTACTCCAAGTGTAACACCAATGGACTTCTCATGGAGCCTAAGAGGTTTTGAACCTCTTGAAAACGAAGAGATTTTCCGGACGTCTGTCTTTACATTACTTCTGTTGGACATTATTCTAAATCACTGGTAAGGAAGAAAGGCTTCCCCTTGGATAAAGCCACCTGAGCCACTGTGTGAATTCAAAGTAACTGTAGAAAAGAACTTGTAAGCGAAACACAGCTTTGTTGTCTTGGTGTTCTGTCACTAAGCTTGTGACAAGAGCTGCTTTGGGACAGAATACAATAGATCTGGTTATTCTCCTAGAATGAGCTGCAGCTTCATAACTATAGCAAGAAGCAAGGCTGATACAAGACTCATGCTGAGTCTCAAAAGTTAGAAAATGTAACTTGCTTTCTTTTTTTTCCTTTCATATTTATAATTAGATATAATGAAGTATAGAATCTGTATGCTATTTTTGCCTCACAAGTGTAAGTGACTTTATATAATAAATGCTTGCATTATCATTATTACTCTGATCTGATATATTTAGACATCTGATCTCTGTGTAGGTGCTGATCTTCGCATCAGAAGTCAGATTTTTCTTTTTAAATTAGATAATGAAGGAGTATCTGATGGGAGATACTCTTTACTAGTACAGCTTTCATGTCAGTATCTGATTTCAATCATTCATGTTATCAAACACATTCCTGAAGGTATTCAACAATGAAGTAAGAATGAGCGGCATCAGAAACTACGAAGAACATAACCATAATATTGTGAGATGATACTTTTGCATATTTTTTGGTTAAAAGACAATATTTTTAATCATTGAGTACTGGTGTTATTATGTCCTGCTCGTTATCCCTGCTTTGTATGGTGAACAAAAACAGAATCTTTGAATGAAGCTTCTAAAGTCTTGCTGAAGCCTCATCACTTCAGCTCTAAATAATAATAATAATAGTAATAATAATAATAATAATAACAAATGAGCATACATAAATATCAAATGTAATGTAAGAGCCCCTTAATTTCTGTAGATGCAATTGTGACACTGCAGAGTAACTGCATTAGAATCATAGAATGGCATGGGTTGAAAAGGAGCATAATGATCATCTAGTTTCAATCCCCCTGCTATGCGCAGAGTCATCAGCAACTAGACCAGGCTGCCTGGAAATTTCTCCCATATTTCTACATTAATTCCATAAAGAGAATATCTTCACACCTAGAAATCTTCTTTTGCTTACTCCGTGACCTGCTGTCATAGTTAGATATCTAAAAGGTTTTATACACTGTTTTCTTTATCCTCTAACATTTACAGGTTTTCAGATTTGTATTTTGCTGTGTCTCCTGACTGTAAAAATCAGTGGTTAAAAGTGCTCCTATTATGCTATACAAGACTGAATCATTTCCCAACCAGTTTATTTCTAAATATCCTTCTAGTACTCCTGTATATGTATGTACTTTATCCTGAACTGCATAGTATATTTGTTGCAAAATACATCTGTGTCCTTAATTGAAAATTAGCAAGAACAGCCCAGGTGTACTAAAGCATATTACCCTACTAATAATAAGTTTGTTTATGTGTAATTTCAAAACATACATTAGCCATTGTTTTTTTACCTTGTTGATTCATGAATAGAAAAAGATCTGAAGAGTTGCATGCTTAATACAATCTAGTCTTTCACACAATGTATCTATAGATATCTCCACAGTGAAGGCAATGATATCCTTTGGTGATGAATCTGTCCCCCTCTGATTAAAATAATAACACTGCCTTACTTAACTTTTTTGAATCATGTAGATGGTAATCACTTCAATAACAGAGTTTTAGAATTTCCTACCTCTGTGAAGTAATTGTTGTTATCTTTGAGAAAAATGAACAGTAAAATCTACAGCCTGTATTCCTCAAGCATGTATGACTTTTGCAACAGTAAGACTCCATTCTATGTGGCTGTCACGGATTTGACCAGATCAATCTATGTCCGTGACAGGGGCGACAGGCCTCTGCCCTCCCCCCCCACCCCAATCCCACAAAAATGGGAAGGAAGGAAGGGAGGAAAAGAACAGCGGCAACAATCTATGGAGGAAAACTTATTTTACTATAATATTGGAATACAAGGTAACACAATAGATACAATTTAATTGCAATTGAGATTAATAAATCAGATTAATAAATCAGACAAGATGAGAGAGAGAGAGTTCCCGGGACCGATTCAAACCTGAAAAGCTTGGAACGGCTAGGAAAGCACCTCCAGCACCCACAGCAAGGCAGCAAGAGAGCGCCCCCCCCACCCGGAAGGGCCAGATCCCGTGACTGCTGTAATGTACAGGGATAGGTACTTGGAATTGGGGCAGTGACACTTTAATGCCCCGTACACTACATGATGTTTTGATGTGGAATACTGAAATCCAAAAACAAAAACAAAAAAACATAAAACCATGACAGTGGCACATTGCAAAGATATGTTCTGTATTATGAAAGCTATTCATTCATTTTGACTGATTGATAGGAAAGAAAATATGATATTCTTTTGCTGAAAAGATGAACATCTGCTCCACTGGAATCAAAAGGAGTTTGAAATTTGATTGAATTTTACTCACGTGGAATAGATGTTTGATTTAGATTGAGGCTGATGTAAGTAATTCTATAAGTCATTTTTGCATACGTTCACGCAGAAAGAGATAGGAAAAAGTTAGGTGGAAAAATATTCATAAAGGAGACTGAATAGGACAGTTGGTACATAAAATTTATCTTTTATTGCTGTGAGGAGAGAGCAAAATATAGCAGAGCCAAGGAATATACATTTATACAGGGTATCAGTGTATGCTTCAAAGCAGCAAATATGCAAGGGTATCTCCATGCACAGTTATGCCTTTTACCTCTTTGTAAAACCCAAACAGAATAAACAAAACCCAAACAGAATAAAAAATTTTGACATGAAGTCATGCAAGCATCTAAAAATAACTCCTTTTTCTTGCATTGTAATTTTAAGGTTGTCTACACACAGTCTTAAACGTGCAGGATTATCTTTCAGTAAATGTCCATACTGTAGCATTTTCTTCCTTTCTCCTTGATGGTGCAGACCAGGTTTACTGCCTGTTCACATACCACAGTTCCTCTCTGAATTGGAAGCAAGATTCCTCTTAGTTCTCTTTCATTTCTGAGCTTCTTTTCCACACTGTGGAACTGCAGAAATTGTCTTCCTTCTTAAGAATGTTCATGCGGTAAGACACAAATCAAATGCATTTGTTCAGAATATGTATAGGCTGTTGTCAAAACATTCATGCACTAATTGTGTGCATATATGTATATATGCATAAAATACTTTGTAGACAAAGCAAATCCACCAGATGTGTCTTGGCCCAACATTTAAACAATTTATTCGACTGAAGTTAAAAAGCATTAATGACATCTATCTTCCCAGAAGAACTAAATGCACCCTGTTCTCTAGAAGAAACAATAGTAGTATTTGCATTTTCACAATATTTTTGTACTTTCTATAGTATATCAATACCAACAAAGTTTTGGGTGTTGTTTTTTTTTGTTTTGTTTTGTTTTGTTGGTTTTTTTTTTAATGTAAGATGTGTGTATGGATACATTTTTACAGAGCTTTATACAGAAGTATGGCCTCTTGCCAAAAGACTGAGTATAGCTATCAGCCTTACAGTTTTTTGAGTTACAGTAACTTACCAATTTTAATGTTTAGAATTCTTGACCATGATATGTTAACGTGGACTGTAGTACAAACTGTACTCAGCTCTCCTCTTTTCTCATTATGCCTCTCCAAAAAAACATATCCAAATGTCTCAGATCTGTGCAACCGTACTTCACAACCAAATATATTACAATACATGACGGATGCTCCAGAAACAATGCCTCCTATTTTATGACATTGGCCCATGACATCAGAGGTGGATGGTGGTAAAGTTTGAAACTCCCCACCAATATTCTGTTACATTTTTTTTCCATGTGACAGATGGCAGCAGAGGAGCAGTTTGACAAAATGTCTGACATAGAAGCGCACATGAAGCAAAAGTGTGGAACTGAATTACTCCATATGGAAAAAATGCCACCCACTGACATTCACTGACACTTGAAAATGTTTATGGAGAGCAAACAGTAGATGTGAGCATGGTGAAGCAGTGAATGGTATGTTTCAGCAATGGTGACAGCAACAGAAGATCTCTGGTGCAGATTTTTACAAGACCAGCATGCCAGTTCTTGTACATTGCTGGTGAAAATGCATAGCTAATGGTGGTGACTATGTTGAAAGAGTGTTTTGTGGCAGATAAAAGCTATGACGTCTATAAGGGTTAGGATCAGCAAGCTACCAAGCTGTGTATAGAGACATGATCCCCAAGATACTGAGGATCTTTCCTGGCCAGACATTTGCAGATGGGGAGTGAAAGAGCCAGCCTCCTGTGCTCCATAACACAGGCAGATCCCGAATGATCCCCACTTACAATATGCTGAATCTTCTCTGTTTTTCATTAAGGTTCTATACGTTTTCATGTCAGACAAGTTAAACTTTTATCACTAAAAAATCCAGACATACTGTCCATTCCACTGTTTTGGATGTATTTAGTTTAAAAGTCAAAAACACACATGAACACACGGAAAGCAGGAATTTGCCAGCTGCAGCAACTAAATGAAAGTTTTTCTTTCTGTGTTTCTTCAGGAAAACGTGAATATTAGATACTATAACAAAAAAAAATACTATCTCGCTACTGTTGTCTTTATCAATTCAGTAAATAAAACAGACATTTCTGTTTCTTAACATTTATGAACATTTTCATGTAGATTATTTTTGTTATTTGTCCTTCAAATCTACTGATGATTCATGTACTCATTATATTTACAAAACAAGCTGGAAATGTGCAACAGAAATACATGATTAGCTGAAGATGAGATGTGTGCCTCAAATAATTGACAAGAAATTTACGTTTTCCATTCTAGATCCAATTTAGATGCTTTGATATAAGGGATCAGATAAGAAACTAAATTCTGAATTTATTTACATAAGTCATTATAGATTGTAGGGACCAGGAAAAACTGAAAAACTATGTTGTAGATTTATGGCTGCAGTCCTAGAAAACAGAGATCAGAAACCTTTAGAATTATACATCTGATTTCTACCTATATTACTCACAGGTCAAAACTCCTGATTTGAGTATATTTAAACCTGGGATCATTTGAAATGAGAGTGATTATGAGTCTTATGATGTAAGTGTGTGTTAATGGCGAATTAATCAGAAAAAAAACGTCTGGACAACGAGAACAGAGTTTCTAATAATTCAGAACTACTGCTTCCCATTTCAGTAGGATTCAGAACATGTGAAGAAGTATAGAAAATTAGCCTGACCTATGGTCTTCAAGAAAGTACATGAAAGAAAAGGGCAATGCTTCTGTTAGGTCTTACTTCTCCTTGAATTATAATAAATACCTTAACATTAATCTATAATTAGAGCCAAGCAATATAAAGAACAGGATGTACTTGGAAGATTAAGAGAGATTCCATACATGTCTCTTGTAGTTCTGCTCAAATAAAGCATAGGGTTCTATTCTGTTAAGCATTACGAAAAATTAAAGCTAAACAAGTGACTTGTGTCATGAAGGTCCTGCAGTCTATAAAAGAATTTTTTAAGAGAACTGCCAGTAGAATAAAACATAACTTAAGTATCCTCATTAAATTCTGTTCATTTATCTCTACATTAAAGAGAAAGGCATGAATCCTTTATCTTTTAGGAAACTATTTCATCATCAACAATAAATGCCACTAAGTATTGTAAAAATCATTATTTGGAAAGGAAGAGTTTAAACTGTATGTTTGAAATATCACACCTCTTTGTAGCTCCTTCTTTATGATTGTACAGATCTAACAACTTCTTAAAAATAAAAAATAAAAAAATAAAAAAACACAAAAACAAACAGTGAATATCCAAGCATATGTGAGTGTGCTATAGCCACCACTTCAATTCACTGGACACAAAGAAAATAAAATGTATTATTATATATTCTTATTAGAATTAATTAGGATTAGAAATTTAACCTCACTTTACTTTTGCTACTATGCAAATATGCATTTAATTTTCCCTTTGAAAGGAGTTATTCACCAGTGAATGCTAAACTCTTTTTTATGTGTCTCACTAACCACCTTGAAAAAACATTACTAAAAAAACCCAAACTTTTTTCCACTACCTTTGGTGATTAACTCAATATTTTGCAGAGGAGAATGCCCTATCTGTGTTTCCAGGTTACATTCACAACTTGAAAAAGGGAGAAGGTTTATAAAAGCTGCACTGTAGTTTGTATTCCTACAGCTAACAATGCAAATATTTGCAAGAAATCAGACTCCTACTGTTCCAATTTTCTCAATATTCAGGCTCCTTCAATTTCTCTTTTGTTTTATCCAGATGAATCTGCAAATTTATCTCCATCCAAATAATACTCAATGCCACATTCCTGATCTTCTCATTCATTCTAACCTTTGATTTCCTTGGGATTTACAGATTTGTAAGGACTGCATAGGATCTACAATGGGCACACTACTAAAATTGGATGTGCATATTGTACTCATCAAAGCATATACAGTGTGTTTTCTCCTTCCCATTGTCATATAGTCCCACAAACAAAATGGTTACAAACCTATTTAAACTGTTTATCTGCTGTTCCCTTCACTCACATAGCTCTTCAGTGCTGGTTATATCCCTGACTTTCACTTATAAGAAATAAACCCATGTATGACTAGCAGTAAGCAGGTCCTGATAATAACAATGTGGAGACAAGATCAACCTGGAAATAAAATTTGAGATATTATTAATCTAAGAGATAGGAAATAATCTTTCTTCTTTTTGTATTAATGAATGATATGAAACTCAGTAGCTGAATCCTGTCTGGATGGGCTGTGAAAGAGACAACAGTTCAGTTTGGGTGGGTTTTTTTTTGCTTGCTTGTTTGTTTTTCATACTGAAGTGATTGCTGGCAGCAAAGAGAAAAAACTGAACAACCCTGAGGCCATTTACTGTTGTCATGGTTTTATGATATTTGATTATCAGTATTCCACATCATAACATCATATAGTGTACTGAGAGTTAAAGAGTTAATGCCCCAGTTCTGGGTACCTGTCGCAGAAGAGAAAAACCTCCCAGAAATCAGTGTTTTCAGTGACAGTCAAAAAAGAGCCTTTTCACATGATCTCACAGAAGAAGTCAGAATGTAAGTCAGAACACCAGGCACCGACTTCTTTAGGGCTGTGATGGAGCTAAAGCACAACTTATTTTTCCGCCAGACTTCATTTCTGACCATACCTGCAGCTATTTTCTGAGCTAGAAACAAAACATACCTGCTCAAGCCAAAAAATTAGGTCTTTAGATTTCAGGAAAATAAAATGCATACAGAAAATATGAAAAGTCACTGGGTTTAGTGAAGCAGTAAGAACATTTCTGTGTGCACTAAAGATCAAGAGAAAGCAAAATCTCTGCCTTATTCCTGCCCTGTACGTATTTTTGGCACTGGTAGGTTCTCTGTACTGCTGAACTCTTTATATTCAGGTTATGGACAAAGAGAGTAACAGAGAATCAGGGAAACAGGAGCACTGCAACCACTCAAATGTTAATAAAAAGAAATCTGTAGGAAAGAAGAGAAAAAAAAAAGTAATGGCAAAGAAAAAAAAAAAAGGACCTTTTTTTTTTTTTTAAAAAAAAAAAAATAGTGAAACTATATGTTAAAAATTGAAGGAATAAGTTAGATCACCAGAAATATTTCATTTGAAGAGGTGTGGAAGATGAAATAATAATTGTTTTCCTTAATAGAGTTAGTGAATAACATGTAATTGATTTAATTTACTGAAGTCATAATGGATGTCTCAGTGCAGAACTGTCCCTACAGTTTTCTGAAGAATGCTGCTGCTGAAATTCAAGACTTTTGATCATTCTTCACCACTGTTTTCTCTAGGTAAACACTCCATGTGCTGCTAATGTTGTTCTTCAATGATAGAAATAGAGACAACTGCATTTAAAATGAAGATTTTAAGCATTTCTTTTAAAATAAAAATATAGCAGTGTCTGGTAATTATTTTGTGGGTTTTTTGCTCCTTTCCTCTGCTCTGGTTTCTGTTTCTTTCTTTCTTGATTAGGTTTGTTTATTGTTATGCTTATTTTTGCTGCTTTTGTTGGATTCTGTGTCCTCTAATTTTAATTTCTTGTCATCTCCCTTCCCATCTTCAGGAGTTTTCAACCTCTACTTTTGGACCACTGGTCATAATTGCTGTACATTTTAAGCCTATTTTTACCTTATAATACCCATAACTCATAGGAAATCTTAGAATTTACGTATATGTAGCATCAAATTTTATATGCGCGCTTTTTTATGTTAACCTAATAGTGCTGTCTGCAATTCTGGCTTAAAGATTCAGTTGTATAATTCCTTATCTGCACACCTTTCAGTTAAGATTGTATCATGAAAATACTTGTAACTGAATAAACTCAGATGAGTAACTTCTTCAAGTTCATTAATATTCTTCCTAAAAATCATATGATCACAAGCTACTTATTCTTCACAAAATATCAGTACAATTCTCATACACCAGACATTTCTTAGTTTCACATAATAGAGCAGAAGTTGCAGATCCTTTGTGAGGAATTCTCTTTCTACTTGAGCTGATAATACGAAATTAAAATACGAAGGCTGCTCTGAAAGTAGCGCCTCCTATTTTATTACGTTGACCCAGAACCTCAGAGGCAGATGTTGGTAGTATGGCAGTTGAGATTTAACCTTTCCACCAGTATTCCATTGCATTTTGTTGCTGAATGACAAAAGACAATATAGGGGCAGTCTGACAAAATGGTGTCTGATCAAGCTGAGCAATGCAGTTGATACAGCAGAAGGAAAGGATATCATCCAGAGGGACCTTGATAAACACGAAAGGTGGACCCTTGTGAGCATAATGAGGTTCAACGAAGCAAAGTGCAAGGTAATTGGGTTGAGTTAATCCCAGTTATGTATACAAGCTGTGAGAAAAACTCCTTGAAAGTTGCTCTTCTGGGACGGTCTTAAGCGTTGTGGCTGATGAAAAACTTGAGCCAGCAGTGTGCACTTGCAGACTGGAAGGCCAGTGAATAACATGGTGTCTCGCTCCAATTTATAGGAGGGAGAGGAGGTTCTTTTATTATCTATATACCCGGCGTGAGATTAAGAAGCAACGGTTCAAATGTTGGTCCGACCAGTTTATTACAAATCTTAATTAGGGAAATGGGGAAGGGGAGGACGGACACTATTATGAATTAGGGTAATGGGGGAAGGGAAGGAGGGCGATAGAAAAGATAGAAAAGAAGAAGCAAGGAGTCTTTATAGGCAGCAAGAGGGAGATAGTCACCACCATGGATCCAGCGAAGTTCGTAGTTCCGTCTTTGATCCTCAGTAGCGGTGGGTCGTCAGGCAGAGTTGTCCTGTTGCCAATGACGACGACGACCATGGTGATGATGGCCCTTTTTCAATGCTTCAAAGTGGTTGAGTCAGCTCTTTTTGGAGTGACAGCTCAAATCCAAGGTGGTTGAGTCAGTTCTCCTTGCGGTGGCAGCTTCTGGCTCTGGGATCTCAGCAGGAACCTCCTTTGTTCTTATCTTTCTGGCCTTGCCAGCAGATAAGAGGAAGCAGGGAGGCACCAACTTGCATCTTGCCTTCGCAAGATACAATGGTATCATCCCCCAGCCTTCCATACTTAGCTGGAACGGTTTGGCCACAAGCCAGATCTTCCGCTCTTCTACAGAACAAGCAGCTCTGGGGGAAGGGGCTTGCAAATGTTCCCAAAGCGATATCGATTGTCACACAGTTAGCACCCATCAGCTGCCTCCTTGACAAGTCACTCAGAGTCTTATCACAAGAAAAACCTCAGGAAGCAAGCTTTGAGCCAAAAAAAAACTAAGAAGGATTCTCACACATGGGTTCCATAAGAAGAAGAAGAGTGGCTGGCAGAGCAAGAAAGTTGATTGTCCCCCTCTATTACACCATTGTGAGGCCACAGCTGGAGTGCTGCATCCAAGTCTGGGGCCCCAAAAAAGAATGGTGTGGAGCTTTAGGAGAAGGTCCTAGGGGAGGGCCACAAGGATGTTCCAAGGGCTGGAGAACCTCTTCTGTGAAGGCAGGCTGAAGAAACTGGTTTTGTTCAGCCTGGAAAAGTGAAGGTGGCAAGGACATCTCATTATGTTCTTCCAATATTTAAAGACAGTTTATAAATATGCAGGAAATCAACTTTTTACACAGGTAGACAGTGATGGGATGGGGGGAAATGGATTTAAAATAAAAGAGGGAAGATTTAGATTAGATGTCGGGGGAAGTTCTTTACTGAGAGTGAGGTGACAGAACAGGTTGCACTGAAAGGCTATGGATACCCTATTGCTGGAGGTGTTCAAGGCCAGGTTGGACAGGGCTCTGAGTAATAAGATATAGTACTTGATCTAGCAGCTGTCAGCCCTGCCTGTGGCAGGGGAGTTGGAACTTTATGCTTCTTGAGGTCCCTTCTAACCCAAGCCTTTCTATGGTTTCTATGATTTTATGACATGGGCATGTCTAAGAAGAAAAGGTGTGGAATTGAGTTCCTCCATGAAGAAAAAATGACATTCACTGACAATAATTTATGATTGCTGAACATTCATGGAGACTAAGCAGTGGATGTGAGCACAGTGAGTTGGTGGGTGGTGAATTTCCACAGAAGTGACAGAGACAGAAAACCATCTCTGCTGGTGCACTGTTATAAATAAGCACAGTCTTCAGGTTCTTCTTTATTGCTAGCAGACTAAATGTCTTATAGCTGCCCAAGTCATCCTTTCAGCCCTTCCACCATTCAACCAAAACTAATGTCTTTGTCTTGTGCAACATTCAGTATCCTAATGTCTATGCTCTCACAATTTAAATCTCTTAGCCCTTTTCTCCCCACAGATCATGGCAGAAATTTTAACACAGGACACAATGGAACAATGATATTACAAATTTAGACTAAGTTGCTTAGCTCTAATGAGACAAAAAATTCATCATCTCACTTTTATTTCCTGGAATCATAAATAAATATTTATTGTGTTTGTACTTTATTATTCATTTAAAACTCCAAATGCAAATTGGGTATGGTTTTCTATTAATATACACAGTTACTTCACAGTGAAAAGTCTGTGTGAATGAATGAAACTCTTCATAAAACAATACTGGATATTTGATTTCAAAATCTTTATGTTAGATTTTAATTTGATTCCAGGGAAATCTCTCAGCCACATTATCAAATAGTCTTGATATTTTTTATTCTTTAACTGAACCTCCAAATAAACTATACTATGCTATTTGGAATCTTCATTAGTACTTCCTACAGGCAGTCACATATCTAGCAGCTACTATATGATAAGGTAGTAGATATTTCCATTTATTCTTAGCCTAATATTCCTTCGGCTTTTCTGTAATAGAAATGGCTTCCTTTCTCACCAGTACCAAGAGTCATTTTACACTTTAAGAATCAATTTTTATTTATTTCAGTTCAATATAATTAAAACTATTTAGCTGTCTTTCAGATTCAGCGTCTGTCTGAGAAATCATTAAAAATAAAATATAAAATGACTAAAATAGTTAATTATTGCTAGACATACAGTAGCAAAAGTGTAAATTTATCTTCCAATACAAAGTTCCAGCAAGCTTATTTTTGACAACATTTGGTGCCTCGATTTTTTCAAGGCAGGAACTAGATTTGAACATGAGTTCCTTTTTGTCAGTGACTTCTTACAGCTCCAGTGTGTTTCACCAAACTGCACTGGGCTTCCACAAGCACAAGTATAGCAGTAACTTATAAATTGAAAGGTGGGATAAAGTACTTCATTTGGATTGTTCATTAGCAATTGTCCACATGGAGTATTAATAAAAGATTATGTGCTTTACAATTCATGCCAGAAATCCCTGAAGAACGGCTTCGTCCTGCAGTTATGTTCCGAGTAAAGCAACAGGAGGCTGTTTGGGAGAGGGTCTGTACAGAATGTCCTGAAGATTAATTAAATGATTGCTTGTTATTTTCCATGGAGGTCTAGTTTAGATCACCTCATAATTAAAAAGGGATATTATGCATTATGCTGTAAAAAGAAACAAATAAAAACAAAAAGGTTTGTCAGAATGTTAGCTTGTATATTTTCAGAGTCTAATAGCCAAGCAGTGAATATAACAAAATTTGCCCTATCCAATAGGGCTATCTTGCTCTTTGGTTCTGTTGTTGTGTCCATAGAAATAAATAGGACTACTACTGGAACAAAGAAAGTACATTTAGGAGACCATTCACTTAAACAGTCAGGGGCTGCCTTTTCCAAGACAACAACTTTGCCTTTGTGTAGCCATCACAGAGATAGCTGTCCCCAACGGATATCATACTATTCTAAGACGCATGCCTAATGTATATGTTCATCTCTCTATTTACTCTGCAGAAACCATAAGTGATTAAATATTTAGGCAGTTTATCTTCAGATTATTAAATTGATGGTGGGAGAACTTGTACGGAGTTTATTTCTGTTCTCAACATTCAATGCCTTTCCAGATATAATAGTGAAATACCACATTTTATGCTATTGCATATTAGCTATACTTCCGTTTTTTACTGGAGCATTGGAAGTATCTCTTTAAAAGTCACCAAAAAAAAAAAAAAAAAAAGAGAGAAAAAAGAAAAAGAGAGAGAGACAGATAGCATTTTAAATATCACAGCATTGAAAATTAATAGTCTGGAGATGGAGTCTGTATTGATGTCATACTGATATTGTTCATTATCATATTATAAACAAGTGCAATTTGAATCTCTTCCTTTTAACACTTTATATATCAAAAATAAATCATGTCTTACTAACAAGTAAACTGATTAAAAAGGAACAAAAAATGAAAAATAGCTTAGTATAAATTACTTTTGAGATAGAAAGATTTTCCTCCCTGGTGTGGTTTAACCTGGCAAGCAGTTACACACACCTGTTTGTTCACTTCTACCCTCCTCATTTCTTCGCAGTGGATGAGGGTGAGAACTCAAAAAAAATTTGAACCTGTATGTTGAGATAATGCTATTTACTAAGGCAGAAAAGAAGAAAAGAGAAACAGTCTCTATCTCTATCTCTATCTCTATCTCTATCCCTATCTCTATCTACCTCTATCTCTATCTCTATCTATCTATACACATCCACAACATAACTGCTTGCCGCCTGCTGACCAATGCCCAGCTAAATATACAGTGCTCAGTGACCAACTCCCAGCCAATCCCTGAGCAGTGGCCAGTCCCTTGTCAACCATCCACAGCATTATAGATTTCCACATGATGTCACATTTATGGAATAGCATCTTGACTAATTCAGGGCAACTATCTTTAATCCAGCACACCCCCTGTTGCAGCACCATGTTGGTAGCAGCTCTTCTCCACTCCTGGCCTGCCATGAGTGTGCACTCCCATCACTCAACAACAACAAAAATCAGAGTTCTGTCAACATTGTCTCAGCTGAAACGAGACTAACACTCTGTCTTATTTCTTCTCCCTAGTTTTGAAAATCCTATCTGAAAACATCAGGAATACTGCAGGCAAAGTTATTTGCTATGAAGTAACTCAAATCCACATTCAGGAGTGTGTTTATTCTAAACACTAGAAAAGACAGAGAAATTAAAATAGGGAGTACCAACAGTGTTCTTTCACTGTTGTTATATGCAAAATCTTATGCAGCATTTGTCAGCACTACATTCAGTCTTGTACTAATTGGGGGAAACACAAACTACAGCACAGATTTTGGAAAGACGGAGATAAACTAATTGCACAAACTCCTACAACAGGTCTGTAGGATAGCCATACATCCCAATCAAATTTGCCATTGTTAATGGCAAACCACTAAACGTCTCCGTCACAGTGATTCAAATGCCCAAGTCATAACAGACAAAAAGCATGGCAGCACCAAAAATAGAAGAGTTCTTTTAGGTTTATTTTCATCTCTATCTTCAGTGTTTGTAATCTGTTCTGGATTCATAATGGTAGATGTGGTAGCGTATCCTAAGAGAGAAGATTTCAGTAAGCAGCGCATGTCAGGCTGTGCTTTTTTTGTCACTGTTCAAGTACTCTTGATTTAGGGTTCATACAGGCAAATCTCTACAAAGCACATATCAGAAATATTATCTATGACTTGGAAGAGATTATGATTCCACATATATCTATATATTTTTTTTAATATAGGAATTCTTTATACTCAAGCCAAGCTCCAGAAAGAAAATCCTTCCTAGCAGTTAGAAATTTAAACACACGATATGACATCAGTCTGAATTGTGCCCACAGAGCTGCAAGGTAATATTATTTGGTATGTGCTGCTTTACAAGATCTTTTATTTAATATAAATAATGCTAATTTTCTTTACTTGTATAATCGAGGAAGAAATGCAAATACTCTCCACCATTATTCTCTCTCCCCCTCTTAAAAATAATATAACATGATGGCTGTTTGGTAGCCCAAAGCAGAAACTCTTTATTAATTATGGTTTAGGATAGAAATTATCATCAGTTTGTAGCCCGTACTGCTATATCTGTTATTAGCAAAAATAATAGTAGAGTAGATAACCTGCATAAAATGTAATGATAACCTGGCTAAAAGTAAGTTTTTTGCTGTGGATGATATGATGGTAGTTTAAGTTTGCTTTTAGTTCTCACTGCCCTAGTCTGCTAGTAATAGGCAATATGTTATACTAATGTTCCTACGTTGAGTTTATTTCGCCCGTAATGGTAATTGATGAGTAAACTCGTTGCACTTTCTCAAACCATGAGCCCCTTTCCACCGTATTGACTCCTCTTTTCAGGAGGGAGAGAAAAGTGGGTGCAGTTTAGCTTCCCACTGGCATGAAAAAAGTGTATGGGGATGGTAGGATCCATCTTAGAGCAGGCAGAAAAAGAACTTCTGCAAAAAATTTCAACTGTGTATGCATTTATAAGCAGATCTATCTAATTTTGTACGTGTCCTGAACAGAAATAGATGCAATGTAAAAAATGTTTTAAGTCCACCTTAAATTCATTAAATATTAACAATTTTAGTTGTCCTTATGGCCTTGTACAGGCTTTGGACATCTGTGATACAGCAATGAGATACAAAGAACAAAATGAACATTGTAAAGTGTACGGTACATTGCTAAGTGAATCTTAACTCTTGCAGAGATGGAGATATGCTAAAATCTTGTAGAATAAATACCTTAATTATTTTCTTAGTTTTACTGCAGAGTAGTTTTAACAAGAATAAATCCATTGGATCTACTCTTAGTCAAACTATAGTTGAAATCAGATACCTAAGAGAGATTTAGGAATATCACCATACATCTCTGATTTTGTTGATCTCAGACTGATTTAAAACCTGGAATATACAGTATTCTAGTGACTTCTTTTTTCCCTTATGAGTAACTTTTTAAAACAACATGTTTTTATCTGCAGGGGTTTCTGACTCCTTATTTAAATAACACTAAACACTTTGTCAGCACTGAGTCTCAAATCTAGCCACATATCAAATTAAAAAAAAAAAAATCTCTTTGCCATTGTGAGAAAATCCACTTGGCGAAACTAGGACAATGAAGAGTCATTTTGTCTCAATGAGAATTACATTTTTCTCTCTCCTCTCTCTTCAAATGCCTGGCACTACTAAAATGGTTTTCTTGTTTACGATATTCTACACAGACTCAAATTTGCTGACTACAGATATCTTTTCAGGACCATCTGTCATATTTAAAAAAGCAACCTTTCAGAAAATGATATTTTTTTTCTTTTTCTTGCTGATACATTTTGTTATTGAGAGTGCTTAAAGGTTAATGGAATTATTCGTGTAAGTATTGTAGAATTTTTTCAGTCTGAAATTAGTTATCTATTTAATGAATATTTTGGAATATCACAATCACTAATCAAAGGTTTTCAAATATCAGAATGGATTTTTTTTGTTCCCATAAGAAAAGGAAAAGGAGAGGAGAAGTAATACCTAGAATGACTGATAGGATAGTATTTTCTTTTTTCATTATGGGGGAACAAAAGTGTTGAAATAATTTTTATTTTATTTCAATTAGAAGACTTTAAAATACATTTATATTTCATTGCAAGATATTTCCTTCTTTTCACACAATCAATGCAGCATCATTATACTTTGGACAGAGGAAGAAACAACCTTATCATGAAAACAATATGGAATTCCTGTTGCAGAAGTCAAGAACATCTGGAAAAAAATAAACATGGATCTAATTTGGAAAAATCAGTTGACAGCACATTTTTTGAACATGTTATCATAGATCAGGAGTATGTTTAATGTTCAGAATTTCTTACAGGAGAAAAGTTCCTACCAAAAACCTGAAATACAAGATTATAGATCAAAATGAAAATTTACAGGCAAATAAGAGTGGAAGAAAGAAAAATACATATATTTGGTACAAAAAGAAAGATTGGGATCTAATTAGTGGAATTAAAAATCATTTTTAGTGGGGCTAAAGGATCTATTTAGTAGTTTAAATGACTTTTCACTTAATGTAAAAAAAGATCAAAGTGTATTTTTCATCTCTGAAGTGCATAAAATTTGCATACCAACTCCAGAGTTCATTTTCTTTTATTACTAATCTTTTTTTTCCCCACATCTGGCTGGAGTTCATCTGCTTTCAAAGCATATATAAGCTGTCATGTGTTTTCTATAGCTGCAGCTCTATCTTTCATTTTCCTATTCATTTCATCCAGTAGGTAGACTGATTATGTTAACGTTTCTCATATTGCTTGCATGCACTGCCTATGTTTGGTAGATAAAGGTCTTGACTCATGGTCATGCCATTGTAGTGTACAATATAAATCAGCTCAATATAAACATGGTAAAACTAATCAATGCATTTTACATACATATCCAAAAGAAAAAACAAAATCTTGTTTGTCTTAACTTTCTTAACTTTCTCTTCACAGTGTATCTGATCATTTGCACCTATAAATAGTTCAAGGGCATCTTAATAATACAGGAAAAGACCAGTGGAAAAAATAAATAATTCTAATTGGATACAATAAGTACAGACTTATAAAAATTCCACCAGCAGTTCAGAACAATGCAATAATATTTGAGGTATTCACCTCTGGGATTGGAATTTAAAACATTGCTCTCCCACAGATTTCGTTATTACTTGACAAAGCAAACTGCCTCAGAAATGAGTACTCATAGAAAATTTGTTTGTGTTATTCCCAGAATGACCAAGTAACCTTGCCATGGGGTAATTCAGTGTAGTTTCACAAGGGTTGGAGTTAGTAGTCATCTACATGCTGCAAACAAAGAACAATTATACTCTGCAAGCTAAAAAAAAAAGTATACTCCAGCTACCTAAAACATGTTTCCGTTATTGTGATCTATTTGAGTGCTAGTGCTGTTAATGGCAGAAAAAGAATAAAACCTTACAGTTTGACAGTGTGAGTCAACAACCAAATGATCTAATTCCAGAAATTCATGTAGTTGATTTAAATTTTTCTTTTTGTCATTTTTGGTGTTTGTCTTGCTTATAGAAGGGAGAGGACATCCTTTTATAGATATATATATATATATATTCCCGATGTGAGATTAAGAAACAACAGTTCAAATGTTGGTTCGACCAGTTTATTACAAATCTTAATCAGGGAGATTGGGATGGGAAGGAGGGCTATAGAAAAGATAGGAAATAGAAGCAAGGAGTCTTTATAGGAAGCAAGAGGGACATAGTCACTACCATGGATCCAGCATAGTTCAGTCACTGATCTTCAGTAGTGGTGGGTCATCAGCATTGTTCTGTTGATAACGACAATGACCATGACAATGATGGCAATTGATTTCCAATGGCAGTACAAACTTATTTATAAGTTCAGAGTGGTCTAGTCACCTCTCTTTGGAGTGACAGCTCAAATCCAAAGTGGTTGAGTCAGATCTCCTTGGAGTGGCAGCTTCTGGCTCTGGGATCTCAGCAGAAACTCCTTTGTTCCCATCTTCCAGGCCTTGCCAGCAGATGAGAGGGTTTATCACAGTACATGATCGTACAATTCCACAGTTTTCCCACACCAAGCTGGAGCTATTTAGTCACAGGCCAGCTCTTCCACCACTAAACACTCCTGAGCACTCTCTTCCCGAGGCTAGCAGCTCTGGAAGAAGGTGCTTTCAAATGTCCATAAAGTGGTGTTGATTGTCACACAGTAGCACCCTTCACTTGCTTTTACAATAAATCAGTTAGAGTCTTATCATAATAAATACCTCAGGAAGCAAGCTTTGAGCCAGAAAACAAACAAGTGTTCTCACAGTGTTGCAAAAGAAGAAAGCCAAATTCATGCAGAAGTTTGGAGTTAGGAGAAGTCCATGAGTTTTAAGCACTCCTATCCAGAAATGAAATAGCTATGATTGTTTATTGAGCATTGTTTGTTTATTTTCTTCACAAGGTGAAAAATTCAACCCGGTTACTTAAGTAATAAAAGTTTCTTGATATCAGTAATGTCTTTAATTAGAGAAGCTAATATATGTGGAAAAAATGGAATTACAAAAAAACAGCTAAGTGCTGTGGGTTTCAATTGTCAGGCACTGGGATGGCTGCCCAGAGAGGTGGTGGAGTCATCTGGCAATGTTCAAGAGGTGTCTGGATGACATGCTGTTTGATATGGTTTAGTAGCTTATGGTGGCAATGGTGATGAGGAAATGGTTGGACTAGACTTATAGGTCGTTTCCAACCTTGTGATTCTATGATTCTATGATTCTATGAATTGTCCTCATAGTCTTCCAAATGAGAGCTGGGAATTATTTTGTTTCCTTTCCCAACATTTTTCTTGAACAAATAAACTCTAAGCTACATGAACCATATGAACGGATAGAAAATTAGGCCAAACCTGATCAAAATGACTTTTCATGAGTACAGAATTGGTCTCTGTGTGCTAACAAACCTAGCACTATGGGTGTTTTAAGCATAAACTGAATTTATGGTATTCCTGAGCAAGTCAAGAGCATCAAGTAATGAAGGCTGAAGACTCCCAGTAAACCATTTTTTTTCTTTTCTTTTTTTTTTTTTTTTACAATTGCTAAATGTCACTAAGACATTTCCAAGAGGTCTTATAAAAATATTGCTCCATTTTATACCATTCATGGTTCCTTCCTTCATCTGGTAAATGTTATAACAAACTAAAACAGTTTAACACTAATAATTGTCTAAGCTGTAACTAACAGGCTTTTTCATTTCTACTATGTAAGACAAAATTATAGAAACATAGGATCGTTAGAGTTGGAAGGGATTGTTAAAGGTCATCAAGTCCAGCTCCCCTTCAATGAATAGGGACATGCACAGCTAGATAAGATTATTCAGTACGTGATCCAGATTTAGCTTGAAAGTCTTCAGGAATGGGGCATCAACCACAACTCAGGGTGCCTCACCATCCTCACTGTAAAAGACTTTTTCCTTACATCCAACCTAAATCTAATCTCTTTAAGCTTGAAACCATTTCCCCTTGTCCTATCACTCCAGATCCTACTAAAGAGTCTGTGCCTTGCTTTCCTGTATGTCTCCTTTAGATATTGAAAGGCCACAGTCAGATCACCTCAGAGACTTCGCTTCTCTGGGCTGAAAAGCCCCAGGTCTTTCAACCTGTCTTCATAAGAGAAGTGTTCTATCTCTCTTGGATCATGTTTGCAGTCCTCCTCTGGACTCACCCCAACAGGTCTATGTCTCTCTTTTACTGAGAACTCCACATCTGGATGCAGCACTCCAGGCGAAACCTCACCAGCACAGAATAGAGGATCACCTCACTCAACATGCTGAAAACACTTCTTTTGATGCAGCCCAGGATAGAGTTGGCTTTCAGGGCTACAAGAGCACACCGCTGGCTCCTGTCCAGTTTTCCAGCTTCCCACCTACCAGTACCCCACAGGTCCTTGTTGGCAGGATTGTACTCAGTCTTTTCATCCCCCAGCTTGTATTAGTAGTAGAGGTTGCTTCAATCCAGGTGCACTTGGATTTACTGAACTTTGTGAGCTTCTCCTGGGCCCATGCTCAAGCCTGTCTGTGTTCCTCTGGATGGCATTCCATCCCTTGTGTGTGTTGACTGCATCCACAGCTTGGTGTCATCAGCAAACTTGCTGAGGATGCATTTGACCCCACTGTTGATGTCACTGATGAAGACAGTAAAGACTATCAATCCCAGCACTGACCCGTGGGGGACAAAAACTCTTCACTGATCTCCATGCAGACATGGAGATATTGACTACCACTTCCGAATTCAATCCTGTAGCCATTTCTTAATCCATTGAACAGGCCACTCCTCAAATCCGTATCTTTCCAATTTGGAGAAAATGATGGGGTGTACTGTGTAAAAGGCTTTACTGAAGTCCAGATAGATGACATCAGTGGCTCCTCCCTTATCCATCCATCATAGAAGTATACTAGGTCTAGCAGGCTGCTCTACTTGGTCAAGCAAAATTGGCCCTAGGTGAAGCCATGCACTGCACTCTCTTCTAAAATTATGAAGTGCATGAATTTCTCAGAATGAGTTCTGCTGATCAAAGAATAAAATAATGATAATAAATTTCTGTAGGAATAACGAAGTAAAGAAAGGAAATAAAATGGGGGACATGTATAAAAGATCATGAAAACTTTAAAAAAATTTAAAAAAGAATGACAGAATAGTCTTCTCAACATCAAAATGACCGAACACAACTTTTGGCAAAGCATTGCTCAGTTAGAATACTAGAAGCAGAAATTTAAAGCATGAGGTTTTTGGTTTTTTAACTTGTGGAGATCTTTGGCTGTTTAACAGTAAAAGAAAGTAAGTTGTAAGAAAGACTGAGTATGCCTTTTATTATGTCACGTTGGAGCTGCCTCCCTTTAACTTTAAATCCATACACTATATTTGTATGACATACTTTTTTAAAAAATATATACAAAACTGTAGTTTAAAATGAATCTTTAAAGGATGAGTCAGTTTTTAAAGGCACGCTTAGGGATGTGCAAAAACTCCTTGTTTAGATGTCCATTGATTGATTGGCATAACTGGTAGCAATAGTATTTATTGCAATGGTAGCCATTATTGGTTTACTGGTAGGTTTGTTCCTGTTGTTTTTTTGATTGTTGATTGGTTTGATTGTTTTTGGTGGTTTTGTTTTTTAAAGATTGCAAGCAAATCTACAACTTCAGATCTTCAGCATAATAATTAAGCAAATGGTATCCTGGGCTCCATCAGAAGAGACAGAACAGGGAGGTGATTGACCTCTCTTCTCTTGTGATGCCCCATCTGGAGTACTGTGTCCAGGTATGGAGCCCCCAGTACAAGAAAGACAGAGACCTGTTGGAGAGGGTCCAGAGGAGGGCCACGAAGATGATCAGGGGGCTGGAGCATCTTCCCTACGAAGACAGGCTGAGGAAGCTGGCTTGTTTAGCCTGGAGAAAAAAAGAAGGCTGTGGGGTGACCTCATTGCAGCCTTTCAGTACCTGAAGCTTACAAACAGGAGGGGAATCAACTCTTTGAAAGGGTAGATAAAGGCAGTACAAGGGGAAATGGGAAATTGTTGAGGGAGGGAAGATTTACGTTGGATGTCAGAGGGAAGTTCCGTACACAGAGAGTGGTGAGGTGCTGGAACACACTGCTTAGAGAAGTCGTGGATCCCCGTCCCTAGAGGTGTTCAAGGCCAGACTGGATGGGGCCTTGGGCAGCCTGATCTAGTATTAAATGGGGAGACTGATGGCCCTGCCTGTGGCAGGGCGGTGACTCATGATTCTTGGGCATGGAGACTCATGATCCTTAAAGTCCTTTCTAACCTTGGCCATTCTGTGATTCTGTAGTTAAGATGCATTTTACTCCTAAATAAATGTCACAGATAAAATTAATAACTTCTGATGTTATAGTCAGTATTGGACTAAGTTTTAAGATTCTGTCCAAAGTTTACCTAAAGAGAGGTACTTTCTCTGGTCTAACAAATGTTTAAATATTTTACTGAAAGTGTCAGTTCCTTAAGGAAGAAATGAGGGCAGCTAAACCACACAATTTCCTGTTGTTTTCCTGGACAGTAGTTGCAAATCTGAATCCATGCAGCCATGAATCTTGGCTGTACCCTTGGTGGATATTAAGACTCAAAGAGCCACAGGCTAAGAGCATGAATCTCCTGCTATTGTCATGAAATAAAATGATTTGGAAGCATTCAAGAAAGGGTTATGATTGAAAATATAAATCCCAGTAATGTTAAATAAGTCAATAAACAGTGTTTTCCTTAAACAACCATCTGGTCATAGCAACAGTTTTATTTCTACAGCTGTATGCATAGAATTTTTAACTTTTCTCAACCAGTGAAAATCAAGTACTTTTCTTCAGGATCTTGTCTCCTAAATAGTTTGGTGATGGTCCTGAAAGTACACATGAACTTTCCACCAAAACGGCATAAAGAGGAGCAGAACCTTTCCTTTAAATCTCTTAGCTTACCTGTCTAGTTTACTGAAATGAAACGTTTACGACTTTAGAATAGAGTCTGAGAAAAGAACAATTAACAGCTGTTTAATTATCCTTGAACAATGAACAAAATTCTTTTCAAAAGTAAACAAAATTTCAATTCATAGAAGTTCACTAGGTATCATTATGAGCCTTTTAAGCTTTAAAGGCATAGACACTATGAGAAATAAGCTTTTATGATCTGTGATGCAACTGGTAGAAAATACTTTTCATCTCTTTCACATCTTCCCTTCTTCTTCTCCTTCCCTTATGCTGTTTAATTAGGTCTTACATGTATGCATCTCTCTTTCATTATATTCCCAAAAAACAGTGATAATGGAAGAACGTAAAAAAATCAGCAAATAAAAGAAGTGTGCCATGATAAAATTATATGCCACATATAGAAAAAAGTACATTAGTGATTTGAGAAAATGTCAGTGCTGAACACATAACATTGGGTTTAGACACAGAAGATGAACAATTAACATTTTTTTTTTTCTGTTCTGTAGCACATCTATAAGAAGAGAACCCAAATGAGAATTGTAGTTTCACTGAGAATGTATTCTATCAAAAATACATACTTATAAAATTCATTGCATTAGAATCTCATTGACCCAACTTCATTATTTAGATGTCAAATCAAGAATTTTTCTTCTTCATCTGCTGCTCATGCAGTACTAATTGTTGGACGAACTCATTCTTCTTGCTCATTTCCATGCACCTGAGCCAGTGTGACTGATAAGGTGCTATAAAGGTGTGAATATGCTCTTCATTGGAACCTACACCATGAACTCTCAAAAAATTTCAGTATACTTCTATCACCATGCCCTGAACTTTCCCTTAACTTAGCACATAGTAAATTTAGAGCATTTACTTCCCTGACTTCTGCATTAGAAAATAGATGTAAGAATTACCTCAGTCCTGCAGAGACTTCTCTGCAAGCCACTACATGAATCTCCTCGCTGTCTCTCTGCAGACATCATGACTTTGTGAGCCAGCACGAAGTGTTTCCAGGATCCCATCCACTAATGACCTAGAAAAGCAGTTTGCCAGTCTTTGTTTAAACTTGTGACAAGATGTTTTCAAATACACTTGTCCTTGCTTCAGCTAAAAAAAGAACAAAGTTGCTCATCACAGTAGGTGGAGGTCCATTAGGTAGCTGAGCCACAGCTCTGTACTGCCAGCAGCTTCATTCAAGGGTGAGCAAGAACTCCTCAGGACTGTGCCAGAGACCCATGCAGATAAATCACCTTTGCTGCTCATCTGGAATAACACTGACACACTTCAAATAGGACAGGAAAACAGCTTATTAGAAATAAAGAGGTAAAAAAAAAATCAGGTCCTTTCTACCTGACACTGCACCACAGTGAGCCTGAGAGGAAGAGGCCCAGAACATCATACAAGACTATTGACGTCTGTTGCATCATAGCTCTTCTTAAGACCAAGCATTAAACTACAGATCACTCCCCAGCTGTACCAATGCTGAAGTTCTAACTTGGGTTGAAGAGTCAGATTAGTGAATAAATAGATGCTGTTGTCAGGATTAGCCCCTCACCAGAGCTGGTATGTAGCATTATTCATCAGCCTAGCACACCATAATAAGATCACCTGCATTTTGTGAAACATTTTCTTAAAACATCAATTTGCTATAGCTTACAAAAGTTTTCACTGCACCTTCCTTGTTTATACTTAAGCAGCCTGGACTAAGCATGTGTATGTTTCTTGTCAAATCTTAGGGAATCTTTAATTTGTAGTAAATGCTTTGAGAAAGAGATTTTTTTTTTTTTTTTCCTCTTTATAATGCATATTCAGACAAAGTGGGAAAGATGGGGACATTTTTTCCTCATCTACATAAAAAGAAAAATAATAACCTGTTAAATTATTGTGTAGATAAGACTAGACTATATTTAGGAAATTAAATAATACCTTCACATCTTTTAACTTTTTCTGAATGCTTTTATTGGTACTCTCTTTCCTAATAAATATTTTGATGGTGATTTTGTTTTCTGAGTTAATATTTGGAAGCCAAATAAAGCGGCACCTTCCTTCTTCTTGTAACAGAGATACCACCAAACAACAACAGAAAAGAAAAAATAATAGACACTGAAGTAGAGCACAAATTTTTATCCACAGAAGTTTGCTGTTCTGAAGACACGTTCATTTTTTATTTGTAAGATAGTTAGATTGAACACAAGTGAGCACTCATGCAATCTTATGAGAGTACATACATGTATGAAGACTTAGAGGAATTTGTATATGAATGAAATAATCTGAACTATTACCATAACAATTCTGAAATTTGCTTCATTCACTTCTTGCAGTCATTTACTTTACTGAAATCCCAGCAATTTACAAGAAGCTGGAAATTATAGGGAAATCATGCATGTTTTCAGAAAATGTATACAGTCATTTCATTCTAAATTAATTTGAAGAGAAACGATTTCTGTATTAAAGATATAATTAAGGACAGATTACTTTGAAGGGTTTGCTTACAATAAAGCTAACCTACTGTTATGAGGAATACAGTAAGCTGACTTTTATGCAGCATCTATCTTTCATCAAAACGTTAGAACCAGAATAGAGGTAAAACAGCTTGGGTATGAAGACAAAGAGAACAAAGTCTGCCTTTGGAGGAGTTTGCTTTGAAGAAGTGAAAAGCAGTAACCCAGTGATAACCAGAATTGTGTCAGTGCACTGAAGAACCTGGAGTAGCAAAAATTTGTCACATTCATCAATGAAAAAAATTAAATCACTTTTTGACCCTCTAAATAAGGATGACACAGAGATGAACAGTTAGATTATTTTCCAAATGCACTTAGTATTGAAAAGAAAAAAAAAAACAAAAGGAGAAGGAACAAAAGAAAGAGACTCCATTTCTGCATTTGTATCTGACTTTCTTAAAAAGAAAGGCTAAAAATAAAATCTAATGCTATTACAAAATCTTCCTAAATAAAACAGAAACTGTTGTAAAACTAATTTGAATACTGCTTCTTGAAGTCTGAAGGAACTTTTGCATTTACTGCAATGGCTTATATTTAAAATTGAGGGATGTGATGTTAGATATTGTTCTTGTTAGATATTATTATATGTGAGGAAAAATGGCAACTAATAGGAGATCAAAAGTTCTTTGTCCTATAAAGCTCCATGAAGAAGTCTTTCCAAAACCACCAGTTGGCTGTTGATAATCTGAGCAAAGCTATATTTTATGCAAAGTCTCTCTGTTGAATAGTCAGCAAGACAGTCCTCCTCAAATTCAGAAATGATTCATGTAACCATTCTGCTCACATGAAAAATAAATAAATCTGCTTACAAGAAAATGCCAGCTCACATTAAAAACTGTATTGTGTAAATCCGTGTTTATACAGAAAAGAAATACACCATTTAATAATTCTGTTTAATCTAAACCCCTAGGAAGCTACCATCATTTTCTGTAAAATTACATAGAAACTGGAAAAAAGCACTCTTAAGTAACAGGTGAGCTTTAACAACTGAAGAAGTATTCTAAAAGCACTCTACTTTTATCTCTCATCCTAGTAAGATTTAATATAAGTTGATTTGCAAATTAATGGGCACATTAGCAAGTGTCCACATTAATCTCTGAAAGGTGTCACTTGATTTCCTCTTTCCTGAGGCTTTATGTTTAACATATATTGATTTGTGGAGTTGATGGCCAGAGTATGGTTTTTGTTTCTTGTTTTATATATCCTTATTTACCAATAGCAAAAATAAAGCTATGAAGTGTTCTGTTGAGATCAGTCAGGAAAACATGTTTAATATTCTTGACCAATTCTTTTACCTTATTTAATTAAAACTCCTTTTTTCTTTAAAAAAAAAAGTTAATCAGTAGTTGATGACTCAACTATTGAAATATGGAACTCTGAGAAATGTCTATAACATCTGCAATGTCATATTTATTTTAAATAGGTGTTTCACTGAAGTAAGAATCAGTAAATTGAGAAGTAAATATTTAAAAGCCAGTCCTAGGCATATTAGAAGACACAGAGTTATCCCTCAGGAAATTGGCTTTAAAATAACCTTCCAAGAAAGAAAAATCCCTACCAATCACTTCTTTTTTTCTCCTTTAAGACAGTAAGCAAAGTAATACCCTGAAAATGAGTTGATCATATGATTCTTTTTGTAGGCAGATTTCAAATGAGGAAGGCAAACTTACACCTCTTTCCTTGAAAAGTAAATATATATATCAGTTAATTTAAATGGTTTGATCTTATATTCTGATTTTATTCTACCACCAGTAGAAAAGGAGTAGCAACATCTCTAGAAGGAAGTACACTCAAATACACGTGTTCCATTGAGGTATGAGTTTCTGTATTCCAGGATAGCTGTTGCACAAATGATTGATAGCTTTGCACTGTGCAGTGACTCTGTGGTTACAAGTGCATAAGATCATCATAAGTCACTGTACCAAATACTCCCTATAATGTCAAACAGGATTCTGGTTCTCCTGTGAATACATTGTAAATAAGCCAAGGGAGCTTTGATAGTTCTAAGCACCCATCAGGGGAAAAAACATTTCTTAAGTTTCAATACTAAAATGTACATTGTTCACTAGTTCCTCATAAATATTTTGGTAATGTAAATGTTCACAATTAATGTACATATATTTCTACATGCAAATAGGTGTAAAAAGAAATGCACAATCATGTTATATGTTTGATTTACTATTTCACATGTATTTAATTTTAGATATAAAAATGATCTCTAGACAGTAAGTCATTTTTACTCGTTCTTATGGGAAAATAGAAATATTGCTTTCTTCTCTATTTGACTCTAGTTACAGTTTGCTAAACGCTATTAGATAGAACTCAAAATTACACAAGATAGCTTTTACTTTACAACTCCAATGATCTCCGACTTCTAAATGAAGGAATAGCTCCTTTTTAATTTTTTCTTTCCAGAACGAGAATCACTGTGAGTTTAATACAATCTTAGTAAAAACTAAACCCTGTGGATTTCTGATCTCTTTCCCCTTTAGCTCCATTGTGTAAAATTACTGTATACTGTGATTGTTCTAAGACATCCCAAGTTTTCTTGTATCTTATCAATCTAATGTCACTAGAGGCAATGTCTCCTACAAAATGGGAAACGCTATCACTCAGTTGTAGTATATTTCTTAGAATTTACTGGGCAATTGTAAATACATTTAATAAGAGTTTGACAAATAAGCAAATCTTACTTGACATTTTTACTATCTATTTAAACTCATGAATCCATTCAATAGGGTACATTATATTGCATTGATTTTAGCAAAAATTTACTGTTTCAAGTCAGATAGCTTACTGGAATTAATAAACCAACAAACGTGGTTTTTAATAGTGGACTTTAACAAAATAGATTCTTTTTCAGGTCCAAGTCATAAATCCCTTTATTTTCAATATATTAGTTTCTTATACTGAGTCCTCAGTGTGTAGTATTTACCACACACATCTGAAATAGTAATATGGCAGTGTTGGTCTCTGGAATGAATGATCTGGATAGCACTGTTGGTGCAGAAAGTAACACCCAGCTCCCAACAAATCTAAGATGAAGGTAAATTGGACTGAAAACCTGGAACATTAAGCCTCTAAGAACACTAGCACTCCAATAGGATATGACTAAATTGTATTTTCTCATTTGTTTATTAAAAGAGTTGTTTCTGTCATGTCTGTTTTCTTAGACTGATTTGACAACTCCTTTTTACATTGTTCTTTAAAGCTTCATGTGGCCCTCATCCCCGACACACTTGTAGAAAAGTAAATGTTTCCATAAAGCAGCAGAAATTCTGTCAGAATTCTAGAAAGCTTCATCAAAGTTTCTCATTTCCACCAACTGAGAGAAGAAATGTAAATAAGAATAAGCCATTAATCTAAACACTCTTCATGATTCCATTAAAAAAATAGATTAGTCAGGCGGTCATTAAGAAAACACGATTTTTCACCGAAGGTATGTAAAAAAGTAAACAGCTTCTAGTTGAAAAAAAATAAAGGTCCATTTTCACTAGCATGAGCTTAATCTACTTTATCTTAAAATAAATCTACAATGTTGATATCGTAAGGATATACTTCATGAAGTGATTTCTGCGGTTTTCTCTTCAGGATCAAAGTCTATACAAAGAAAGAGAGGTAAAAAATGATAAGAAACTAATGCTATGTTTTACCTGCTGATCTTGAGGCAGGAAAAAGGAAACAAAAATATGTTTTTTAGGATGATCCAGATGTTGGTCTCAGATGAGAAAAAGGGAGAGAAGTGGAGGAGAGGAATTTGTTTTAGAAGTGTAGGCCAACAAAAATTAGTAATGTGTCTTAGTAGTATGGCTTTGTCTGACAGTACTGAGAATGCTATTACTATAAACAGGTCCTTGTATAGGTGGATCAAGTCAGAACCCATCATGAAATCCAGCTCGTACTGCAGCTCATCTTTTCACATTTAGAGAAAGAATAGAAAAATCCAAGATAATCCTGATAATCCTGATAATTACTGATCATTAGTAACCAGCCTATGGAAACAGGAGATCCTTCTTCATTTCTTGCGTACAGCTTTCATATTTGTGAAAATGGGGTTGCTCTTCCTGCAGCCTGAGAAATATCAAATGATGATACTGTAATTTAACTTGTCATGGTTTAAATCCTGAGAGATCATACAGTTTCATGACAATAGCTCTGGTAATAAGTAAAGCAGGAAGCATTTTTAGAGTTTTCTGACCTAATTTTAGAGTCAAATGTTTTCTGCTAGAATTTTCAGAAGAGAACAATATCTTTTCCAAAGTGATGAACATCTTTAATTCTTCAAACAGAACTCAGCTATCTTCAGAGTAAAAACAACCACTTGCAAATGCTTTAATATTTTTTTGTAACATAGTCATCATCTTTTGTCAAAATTCCTAACAGAGACTTACTGGTATCTGTATCTTTCTTAATATCTTGAACATCTTATGTTCTGTTTTTATCTTGCCTTTAAGTATTTTAGTTTTCATTTTCACCCTATTTATGCAGAGGACAATGGTCATGACCTCTAATTTTACCTGCAAGATATTAATCTCTTAAATCAGAATTACATGACACAAATAGATACGAAAAAAAAAAAAAAAATAAAGATGTCACACTTATGGGAATCTAGTTCTGTATTTGGAACTGAGAAGTTTGTATATATCATCAGACAACAGGCTCTGTAAATCATATAACTTGCTTAAAGCTGAGTCCATCATTACATTTTCTCAAAGCAATATATTTTCTCTGCTGCATCTCAGAAATGAATGCATTCAAGTATAACAATAATAAAGAATAAAGACACATGGGGGAGAAAATCCTTCTAAAGTCTTATAGCACAAGACTTGTTTTTAGTTACCTATGTAATAAATTTGTATAGTAATCTAATTACAATATCTGATAGGATGACCTCATTTTATAATAAGTTTCACAGAGGTGACTAGTTGTTGCCATAGGATTTTATGTAACTGTATTTTTTTCCAATAATACTAAACCTGAGTGTCTAGCAGTCTTTTCTAATAATAGACTATGAGAAATGCACAGAATCAATAATTTCTAGTTAGGGAAAGATCTTCATGAAGCAGCAAATGTATTAATTATTGCAATAATGGGTGCATACCCCCTTATGGCAAGGAAGAAAGATGACACTAAGCTGGGAGATACTGTCAATCTGACTGAGGATAGGAAAGCCTTTCAGAGGGATCTAGATAAACTGGATCACTGGGCTGAGGTGAATGGGATGAGGTTCAACAAGGCCAAGTGCCAGGTCCTTCACTTTAGCCACAATAACCCCATGCAGTACTATGGGCTTGGGGATGAGTGGTGGGATGACTGTGAAGAGGAAAGGGACCTGAGGGTACTAATTGATGCTTGGCTGAACATGAGCCGACAGTGTGCCCAGGTGGCCAAGAGGTCCAACGGCATCCTGGCCTGCATTAGAAATAGTGTGTCCAGCAGGAGCAGGGAGGTGATCATCCCCCTGTACTCAGCACAGGTGAGACTGCACCTTGAGTGCTCTGTTCAGTTTTGAGCCCGTCACTACAAGAAAGACACTGAGGCCCTGGAATGTATCCAGAGAAGGGCAACGAAACTGGTGAGGGGCCTGGAGCACAAGTCTTATGAAAAGCGACTGAAGGAGCTGAGATTGTTTAGTCTGGAGAAGAAGAGGCACAGGGGAGACCTCATTGCACTCTGCAACTTTCTGAAGGGAGGTTGTGATGAGGAGGGGTTTGGCCTCTTCTCCAAGCAACAAACAGGACCTGAGGAAATGGCCACAAGTTGTGTCAGAAGAGATTTAGATTAGACATAAGGAAAAATTTTTTCTCTCAGAGTGGTCAGGCATTGGCACAGCCTGCCCAGTGGCAGTGTTCAGGAGGTGTCTGGATGAGAAGCTACAAGATATGGTTCAGTAGCTTGTGATAGCAATGGTAATGGAAGGACGATTGAACTAGATGATCTTGTAAGTCCTTTCCAACCCTGTGATTGCGATCGTGAAATTATGCAACTTTTCAATGAAATCCACTCCATTAAATATCCTCACTCCAATGCAGGTGATACCTCTATTATCATTCACTGGTTGAGTGCATCAAGATCATTATCCTCTCAACATGTTTGCTAAAATATTTTTTCATATCAGTTTATACCCTACTTGTTTTTATTTCTTTCAATGGGGAATAAGTGAAAAATGCATACAGGCCCCTTTGTTTTTCAAGGGGGACAGGACTAAAATGCACACTGGATCCACCTGCAGTTCCCCATTCATCAAGGGGACAGGAGGGTGATACATGCTGGACTCTCTCCCACTGTTGCTTTGACCTGGTCTAGGTATTCTGACAACCAAGCTACTTGGAAAACTTACTCTACCCTGTACTAAGCTATGCCTCAATGATTCATTTTGAACAACAATCCTTGCAGCTATTTTGTAAGAAACTTTAGCAGAAGTCTACACCTTAGTGTTAAAATTGTTCTACTGCAAAAGCACAATCTACTTCTCACATTACTATAATGTGATGGACTGCCAGCCAGATGAGTTTATACCATGGAAATGTTATCTGTTGAGTTTAATTTGCTCCTGCCATAACTATGTCTTTCTTTGCTGTTTTCTGTCTTAAAATCTGCTAGACTTCAGTCTGAACTAACCTCATTAGTTTTGATTTCCTGTACAGAAATAAAACTAGAAGTGTTATTTCTGATGCTAGAAAAGCTAGAAAAAGGAAAAGGAAAAGGAAAAGGAAAAGAAAAATGAGAAGGAATAGAAAAAGGAAAAGGAAAACGAAAAAAAAAAAAAAAAGACAAACAAGAGCTCCCTCCCGAATGTCTTCTTTCTGTAATCTGTTTCTTCAGTAACTGTACAATAAGGTTTTGTGAAAACTGTCCCATGTTTTCTCTGACTAGGAAAGCCTGTAAAGATTTGCTTTCTTTTCACACTGACATTGTTATTATTGTCTGCAAGAGTTAATAAATTGTGTTCAGGTCACATACTCTTATTCAATACTTGTGAAAATATTTCAAGTACCTTAGAAGGACATGATTTGTTAACAAGGACATTTTTTCCTTACCCAGATTGCTGCAGTGCAGGTAAGGAAGAAACTTCAGTGAGCAGAGAAATATTCATGTTCACTAATTTGGTGAACACACCAATGTAGAAGAGACACTGAGAGTCACAGTCAACCCACCAAACTGGTGTGAAGTTTTCTGAAGCCTGGGATGCAAATATGTAGCAGGAAAGGGAAGGAACTGTTTTTAAGCTACCTTGTTTCTATTCTTTCTCATCTCCAGTTCATTTTATTTGAAATAGATTTTTGTTTCAATTCCTATTCTAATAGCAAGATGGCTTTATGCTGTCAAAGACCTCTGATGTGAAAATTTAAGAGTATAGTGGAAGCAGAGCTATCTAAGGGTTAAGGGATCATGTTACCATCCCTGAAGAGGAAGATGAGCTCTTGTCTTTCCTTTACTACATTCTTCCCTGCCTGACTCACAGAAAAATAACTAAATAATTCTACTTTTCATGTTGGGAGGGTTGGTCTGTTTGGTTTTTTTTTTGTTTTTTGTTGTTGTTGTTCTTGTTGTTGTTGTTGTTGTTTTGGAGCCCATCCCCTAAATTCCAGCTCGCTTTGTCCTTCTACCTCTCTACCTGACAACCTTCTAGTCAAGAACTTTTTTTCTGCTTCTTAAGCTCAGAAAGAAAGGTTCCTTTCTGTGGTAGTTTGACCTCTGCGTTCAACTACTTCCAGGAAAGCAGGGACAAACAAATGTAACAGTTACTTGGGAAGACAAATGCCATAACTCAAGCTGTCACACCTTCCTCAGATTCTATTGCTGAATATGTTGTTTACTTTGGGATATGACTTTGGTCAGTTCAGGTCAGCAATTCTGGCTGTGCCCCATCCCAGCTTCTTGTGCACCTGCTGACTATCAATTGGCAGAGCAGCATGAGAAACAAAGATGATGCTGATGCTGTGGAAACACTTCTCAGAAGCAACTACAACCATGTGCTATCAGCCTAAAGCATAGCACTGTACAGATTGATATGAAGAAAATTAACTTCTCTTCAGGCAGACCCTGTACATCACCTAAAACAAAATAAAAGAAAAAAATCACACCTCTTATCTTCTTAGTGAAAAAAAAAATCCCATTATTGTATTTTATCTATTCATATGTATCTTATTTTCAGGTATTTAGAAAAAGTCCACAGGAAGACTGCTTGATATTATGTTATAAAAGTGCTAAAAATAAATTTACATGTATAGATGAGTCTCTCTGAACATAACGCCTACAGTTTATTACAAAGAAAACTACAACAGATGCAAGTTGCACAAGAACACTTTTTGATAGAGCAAATTCTCAGCTACAAAACACTCTTTTTTTCAACATAATCACCACCATTAGCACTGCATTTTTGCCAGTGATGGATAGGAGCCTCCATGTGATGCTTGTAAAAATCTGCACTTATGGAGGTGATCCACTGTCACTGTTGCCACTGCTGATATGCACTGCCAGCTACCTCAAACAAATGCTCAGCAAGTATCTCTGAAAGTCTGTGAGTGCGTTTGTTTTTTTTTTTCCACAGGAAGGAATTCAATTACACACCTTTACTTCATATACAAAGAAGAAAAAAAGAAGAAAGAGAGAGAAAAGTTGGTAGCATCAAGATTTGGAAAAAAAAAAAGAAGAAATTAACATGTGCATGCATTCTTTTTTGTTGTTGTTGGGTTTTTGTTTTTGTATTTTGTTTATTTTCATCCTCTACTAGAAGGGTATGCCACATGATCTATGCCCAAATACTCAAATGCATCTGATTTGAAACCTGGAATATCTTGTCAGTCTTGGTCTGAAACCAATGAATCTGTTTTCCTGTTCTATTTTTTTTTTTCCTAAAAACAGCAATAATATATTTTTTGTTTGTTCCTTTTTTACTCACAAGGTAAAGGATTTTTTTTCACTTCCAACATGAAAACACTTTATACTTTTCATATGTTCTTAACTAGTTTCAGGATCACATTATTTAATATCATGATTCTTGACAGCTCTTCACTGAGGTACATCTTGTTACCTCCAGCAGTGCTTTCAACTAGATCCAGTTGTAAAAGTGGTTGATTTTTATTATTAATGTTTGAGCTTCTGAAATAGCAGTGCCTCTTCCTGTTGAGATCCCTGATATTGCTTTCGATGATTTCTACAGCTTCTCTTCATTAGGGACATCTTTCTTGTCACACTAATCCACTTAGTCAGCATTAAATCCACAACACAAATTCCTCTTCCACTTGTCAGTTGAACACATGTGAGGAGAGGATCATTTCCACAATTTTCTTTCTATAAAGTTTGGAGCATTCAGCTGGCAAATTGCTTGCTATTCAGCCACCTAAGCAAGCTGCTCACACCCTCGATTTCCACTGCCCTTTTATTATGTTTCTTTATATATTCCTTGAATATACTCCTTTGTTTGTTTATCTGTTTTAATCTTGCAGAATGTTAGGAGTGATGTTGAGTTGTGATGTGCTTGTGTAGAAGACTGGAAAATAGAAGATTTTTCTGTGGGAACTTGAGTGTCAATATAACTTCTTAATTGTCAGTAGATTTCTGCTTGCAGATCATTTATCATGGTGTTCTCTTGCTGCATGAACCTAGTGACAGAAGCCCTACCTGCACAGCACATCACTGAAGAATAACACCGCTTCTGAAGGAGTATCACCATTTTGTAACCATATAGGCTTACAGAGAAGACATTTCTCATTTAGCACCCCACTCCAATTGGTCCACACAAATGATGTGTGACAATAAATACAATCCAAAGATTTACAAGTATATTTTGGTAACTATTGCAAGATCCACAGTGAAAGAAATAAGACTGCATAGACATATGATATTTTCTGTCATTTCTGATATTAGGCTGTCCAGCTTTGCTGAACTTTTTTGTTAGTGGTTTTCATTTTTTTCTTGTTTCTGTTCTTTCCCCTTCTTGTATTATGTAGACATGAAGTGATATATACAACTAGCTGCTTCCCTGAGTATCAGTCCTATTGATATGAGATAACTGGGCGACAGAGAATAAATTCATGGGCAGTATAGTTTGTTGTCAGTTGCTCAGGAAATAAGATCATTTTTTCCTGAATTTTTGCTCTCACTCTGAATTTTGCCAGTTGCATTGGTTAGTACTCACTTCTGATTTACTTAAAATGAAAAGAACCTTGACCTGGAGAAAAATAAATGTTTCCCCTTAAAAAATCAATCTGTACAAGTTCTGTTATGAGAATTTCTTACCCAAATCTAATGATGGTCTGTTAGACTAACTTGAAAATGCATTAGAAAAGCATATCTGCAAGGTGGAGGTTAGTAGAGAATCTAACTTAGTCATTAGTTTTGTGGTACAGAAAAAAAATACGGCAGAGTTTATATATCTTATATCTGTTTACTTCAATTTCATTTGTGAAGAACAGCAGAAACAATCAGGATTTAATCTTTATTTTTGTTCCCTTGTGATATTTTTCTCTTTTTCCTGTTGCCATTTATCTCCGTAAGAGTAAATCATCAAATACAGACATGGGTTGGAAAATTGGTCTTTAATAATGTAAACTCTTACATATATGTTAGATTTAAATACAAGTTATTTTAAGAGTGACATCTAATAACTTTTACATGTTAACATAAAGCTATGTTACTACCACTTTACCCATCTACTTTGTAGTATTATATCTAAATTAGGGAATAATTAAAAACAAAAAACAACAACAAAAAAAGTTCTCATTAGGACGGTGTCATGGAGTTAACTAGATCAATCTATGCTTGTGACAGGATGGCAATAGGCCCCTGGGCTCCCTCTAGCCCCACAAAAAGGAAGGGAAAGGGAAAAGGGATGAGGAAATGGGAGCTGGGCTCAAGGAAGGAAAAAAAAAAAAAAAAGCGGTAATGATCTATGGAGGAAAACTTATTTTACTAACTACGATATCAGAATGCAAGATAATATGATACCATCTCATTGAAATTGAGACTAATAAATCAAATATGATCAGAGAGAGAGAGTTCCTGAGACTGAGTCAAACCTGGAGAGCTGGGAATGGCTAGGAAAACACCCTCCAGCACCCACTGCAAGGCAGTAAGAGACCGCTCCACTTGGAAGGGCCAGATCCCATCACTTTTGTGACGTATAGGAATAGGCACCTGGAATTTGAGCATTAACACTTTAACTCCCAGTGTACTAAATGATATTATGATGTGGAATACTGAAAACTAAAAAAATACAAAACCATGACAAGTGGCTAGGGACAGAGTAGGCAAAAACACTGAAGTTTTGTACAGCATTTCTGAAAGCAAATCTTCTTGCTGGTATTCCACGGACACAGGCAGATAACATCATCTAAAGTTTGAAATTTTAATTGATTTAGAAAAAGGCACACAAATTCTCTTTTCTCATTGATTTCTCTACTTATATCCAATAGCACAAAGAGAGAATGGTTACATAAACAACAGCTTTAAGTTCTCAGTTAGAATGCTTTTTGAAATACCTAAGTATTTGGGCAGAGCAAAAATGACAGATAGGTCATTAAAGCTTCACTATGCTAAATCATTCTGTACAAGCTAGATGAGAAAGTAAATTATTTTTATAGAATTTTTCAGGATTTTTCAGAGAAACTGTTTTTACTTTGCAGTTGAAAAACATTTTAGAATCATTTTATACTGTCTTGTTGGCAGACTTGAGAGTCTTTTTGATTTATTTATAAAAGAAATTTATTTTGTGCTTCAGAGAGATGAGAGCCTATTCTGAAATGCAACATCCTCTAATGTGGTAAATAAAAATGAGATGAGATATTGTTCCAATCAGCACATAAACTTGTTGTGGGGTTGTACACAGTGTGGTTATTGTCAGCTTGACCTGGAATTGGTACTCTAGAAAATTTAAAAAAAGTGCAATTCTTAAACCCATATGTTGTATCAGGCATTGGTTGCAGCCAGACTCAAGGAGGGTCCTTTCAAACAGCCCTATATGGTGAGAACAAACCTGCCTTTGCTCTCTTATGTATCAGTGAGTATCTGAACCATCACAGCTGGAATCATGGAGGTTATAATGGGGTGAATTCAGACATAAAGACTAGGTTATATAACAAGGGAGACAATTTTTGTAGCTACCATTTTTCTTCTGATTAGCAGTTTTACATTTTGATCCTGTAAAGCAGTGATTTCACAAAAATCACTTTCTGCTTCTCACCTCTGCATGACTGCCAGGTATATCTTCTCAGAAAAAAATATGTCTGTATCAAGATCACTTATCCTTCTCACTGTTCACTTTCTGGTATGAAGGTGGTAGTGCAGAAAGATCACCAAATATTATGTATAAAGTTTGTAATATTTAATGTTTTTCTAAAGCCACAGGAATTTAGGTATAGTATTAGAATCTCTTGTAAAGAAATCTGTTGAAGACTGTGTTTGCTGAGCAGCAGAGATTGAGAGAAAGGCTCCCATACTTTCATATTGAAAAAAAGTTTTTTAATGATAGCTGTCAGATGACTCAAGACATCTGGGAAAAGCACAGTGCTGTCAGTCTGCCTAGGGGTTTGAAGACCACTTATATGAGAGATGGGGTTATTTGCTCTCTAAGCTGAAGACTACAGGGAGAAGGAGATTTGGGGTGGAACGAAAGGAAGAGAAAAATCAAGGTGCAAACAGTTAAATAACTGAACAGAATTTCCTCTGAGTTGGTGGAGAAATGAGGGAGAGGGCACCTTAGTTTAACAGCAGGGATGTCTGCATCTTTCCTTGCTGAAGTTACTGACAGATTTGAGCCTAGACCCTTGAATGTGCCTTTCTTAGGGGCTTAGAACTGCAAATACTACCAACTAAAATAAAAACAAACACCACGCAAGGCAAAAAGAGCAAAGAGCCTAAAGAAAACAGATTAAAATGCAAAAAAACACAACATGTCTGTAATGCAAGATGCTGAAGGCACCCATGTGCTTTCTCAGAGTCCGTCTCTTAGATCACAGTCTGGTGATTCAAGGCACCCAAACAGAAACAAATCATGGCCATGGCACAGCTGGCTTGTGACAAACCAAAATGTTAGCCAGTCATAGTCAACTCTTCTAATTCATTGTCTATATGCTGTCACTAGAGATATGCATAGCAGAATAATAAAAAAAAAAAAAACCTGAAGAAAATTGTCAATTCAGCCAACAGAGAATTTCTTTTGTGATGTTTGTTTTTTTTTTTTTTGGTGTTACGGTATGACATACGTGCAATCAAAAATGCCTATGAAATTAGTTAATCCCACAGATAATGTCACCTGGACATACCTCACAAAAATACTAAGCTAACTAAAAACACGAGAATTCCTTTTTGCCCTCTGACAAATCCATGTCTTATGACTTTCTATTGACAGTGTCTTACATTCCAGTCAGAGAAGTACAGTTTTGTCAACTTGTTTGTCCAAGGACAGAGATTTTAGAAAATTTGATTATTCACTTTTGTTCAGTCATGAAAGGGCAAAAAAAAGATATTTAGCAATAACTTTCTTTCTTCATAAAGTTGGTAGTGCTGTTCTTATGTGAGCACCACAGTGGTTCTCAGTCTTCTGGTTTGTGTGACAGCTGTTTTCACTAACAAGTTTACCATCTGTATAGCTGGTTTAATGAGAGAAGTATATACCCAGTTACATTCACAAAGTTTCTCTCAAAATTCCACACTCAATGGAAAATAAAAAAAAATAACAAAAGGAAGCTCCTAATATGAATTTGGAATTCAAAAACTATTATAAAATAAGAAATTCTGCCAGGAATTTTTGTGGCTATGAGGTTTTTTGTTGAGTCTCGGACTCTATGGAGAGAATAAGATCATAGAGTCAAAGTGTAATAGAAATTACTTGCAAATTTGAATTACTCAGCTGATTCAATGTATATGTCAAGAAAAACAAAGTAGTACCAAAGGATCTCCTTCATATCTATCTGATAAGATTTCCAAAATACTACTTGAAAAGAAAAAGCACATGTTTTTTGGTTACACAGGAAAGTAGATCCATTTATTGTACCAACTATATCAGTTGTCTAAATAAATGTTTTACCTATCTTTATAATTTTCGTTCCACGTGTTCTTAAAAACAAGATGTCTACACAGTGAGAAACAAAAATACTGCTTTTATTCTCCAGAAGAAATAAAAAAAAAGAAAATAAAACACTTTTTTACATTATCTTTCAAAAAGAGACATTATGTAGGGTACATTATATATACAAATATACAAGGGTACATTATATATACAAATATACAAATATATACAAATATAAAGTATATTGAAAGTGAGGTGAATTGTAATATGGTTGGGTTGAATAAAATAGTACTTAGAATTGCAAGTCAGTGCTATCTGCAATGTATCTGTGATAGTGTTAAAATACTTGAAAACAGTACAACTAAATAAAATGCACTGATTTTGAATTAATTGATTTATAAACAGATTTGAATATATTTGAAATAGCTATTTTGAAAACTGTATTACCAATGACATGTATCAATCTGGCATTTTACTTTAAAATGGTTAAGCGTTGCTTTTCAGGCTTTGAATGAATTGGTCTTTGTGGATCGATTAGTTAGAAACTAATCTTTTTGATAACAAAGTGAAATCAGAAAATAGGCAATCACTTTAGTGTTCAAGTAAATTAAAAAAAAGTTCTCTAACTACAGACACTTGCAAAATTGCACCTATCCAGCAGAATAATATTTAATTTAACACAGTTACTAAAGATAAATGATTTTTCCTGATCAAATTATATCAGGATGAATGGTTTTATACTATACAATTGGTGAGCTGGATAATTCAATAAGCCCATTTGCTATGGTTGACTTCCTTTCACAAGTAGAAATCCTGTAATGAGGAAGGCAGTTTTGTCAAAACAGCTGCCAAATGGCAGTAGTGTAATAAAAAAAGCCCATTAATCAGAAAATTAATTAAACATTCTGTGTATGTAAAACCTGCTGCATACTGAGAAAATGTGAATGGCCTGACAACAGCATTTGTAACAATTTATTCACTGGAGAATTATAGGAAATACCAAAGCAATACAACAATTTACAAATACAGCTATTTTACAGGTAGAAAAGTGTTCTGTTTCTAAGGTTATTCAGCTAGGGAAATAACGGCCAAAGATCACACATTTCCATTCCTTTCCTTTCTAATTTCTATGTGAATACTATAGGATACTATTCCTCTTTTTTAAAGTAAAGAGTGCACCTATGAAGAAAGACAGAATGCAATTATAGCATGGATGGTGATAATCAGACCATTAACATCTCTCAAAATTGATCAGTACTGCTGGATGAACTAGGACATTCTTTATCACTTGATATTGAATGATCTGGAGTAGCACCCAAGACTTCTGGATATTTCTGAAAATAGTTTCCAAAGATTCCTCATAATTACTGAAACAGTTAATCTTACAGAAGGCAGAAAAATACAATATTCATAGAATCATAGAATCAAAAATGAGTCAGGAAAGACCACTAAGGTCATTAAGTCCAACCACCAATGCATCCCAACCATCAACTCATTGTCTTAACCTGAAAGTTACTGAATTTGCAATCACTTTTCACTGTCACCAAGATATTCTCCTGATCATTCTCATGATGGAGAGCAGTCCAAAGTCCCAGGGGTACAGTTTCTTCTTCTTCTAAGATGTCTCATAGTGCTTTCTAGTATTTCTTAGCAGTCAGATTTATTATGAAAGCATGTAGCACGACGGTCTGCTACATTATTAAGTATATGGATAAAGTGACTTCTGAATGCGATGGTAGGTACCAAAATATGGGTCTTCGTAGACTAATCTGGAAAATTTTATTGTAATTGTTTAAAATCTAATATAGATCTGAAGCTGAAATGAGCACGCAACCAGTGCCTAATGGATTTATTTCAAATAACTTACTGTTGAATAGTAGAATTTTATCCCCAAAACTTCATATTATTTTGAAAATTAAAGGCAATTTTGAGATATTTGTTAATCTTCAGTGGATGTAATCTGCACCCATTTTTCATCGTAAAAAATGTGTCCTATTTTTCTGGGCTGTATAACCACAGAAGATTACAAACTGGAGTTCCAAAAGCTTCTAATGAATTCAGATCCCTCTCTCCTTTGAAAATCAATGTGAGTAAAACAGGCAATGGCCTTAAGCACTTTCTTTATATTTGAATAATTAAGTTTGAAATAAGTGAAGAAGCAACATTCGTGGCCTCCTGTGCAATGCCTGATACTTTTCAGTAACACCTAGAATAATTACTTTGTTTTATATTACATTCCTTGATTCCTTTTTGAGAAAGCACTGAAAAAGTAAAAATTCAGATGGTTGAGAAGAACCCCAGGCCCTGAGCTCCATACCAGATGGAAATGTACTTTGTCTTTAAGAAAGCATGGAATTGTATCTGAGAGAGTATATTTGAAATGTCCTTTCCTTTCAACATCAGATATTCTTTTCCATCCCACGTTTTCTGCATAGTGAAGTAAAGTGATCCAATGATTTCTGCAGTACCATCTACAGAAAATATTAATTCAGTGTTATATGGAGTAGGTTAAATTTTATATCATAATGATTTTTTTTCTCCACATTTTGCTAAGGGAAATGGTTTATTCATAGGTAGTTAGTGCTTGAAGAGCCCATGTTGAAGAGCCCCTCCTCTCCATGGAGGTCCAGATGGAAGTCACCTCCTAGTTTCTATAGAACATTTTATTATTACAATAGAAACTCAATAATGGGAAATTGAAAATGGATAGAGTATTTATTTATTTGTTTCTTTGTTCATTCATTTATTTATTTATTTACTAAAGCTACTGTGGAGAAAACATAGCAAACAAATAGTATTAATGAGCAATAGCACTTGTGAATACGTTCCACTTGCAATATTTCAAAACGGTGTCTCCAGCTGCAGAAATAGAGTGTTGAACTGAAGCCATGAAAGCCACTGAATCATTCATTATCTTGCCGGAGATAGAAGGTGGTTAGATGGCACAGTGGGTTAATGCACATTCTTTTCATTCTGGCAGTGAATTATGTCTAGATTTAGGTCACATGTGAGACACATTCTATGGTATCAGCTTCCTCTCTGTGGATAATTTGTCGCCTGCACAGAGATATTTTATGAATGGAAATCAGTTCCAACGTTTAAAAAAAAAAGAAGGCAGACATAGGAAGAGTATTGCTGCCAAGATTAAGAGGCTGTGTATTTTTAGTTCCATTTAGACTATCAAAAAATGACAATAAAATACTGTCCTTCTCACAAAATAAATACAGAAACTCTTAAATGTTTGTTTTTAAAATGATGTGAAGTTCAAAGAAAAATCACATAAACCATTTCATAGAAATACAGATTCACTTGGAGCAAGTAAATGAACCCAAATCTTATATTATGGAGGGTAGTCAAAATAGGAGGGATTTAGTCTCAGAAGTACTAATGACCCTTAACTGAATACATGAGTACACTGAATAATAAATGACCTATATAGATTAAGTTATGAGTAAGAAACTTCTGCTGTCATCATCTAGAAAATGAAGGCACTGGATAAATGGAGACTTGTTACTACACAGTTATCCTTTGCTTCAAGGCTAAAATAAAAATTTGGGCTGCTGACAAACCAGTGAAGTGAAACGCTACTTTCAGTTCCTATAAGGTAGAAGGTGAATGGGTTGCAACTATGTGCACTAAAGGTGCTCATGGTGTAGTACAAATGCACAGGAAAAGGAAGAGAGCAGATGGAGATGAGACAGAAAATTAATGGCAACCAAGAATGTACTATGCCTCTATAAGCATTTTATCTTTACCATATCCTCATTCCTCATGGATGCCAAGATGCAGCAGTGAGAATAATAGCTTTGATGTGTCATCTGTAGACTAGAGCATAAGTTATGATTTCATAACATTCAGCTTTAGAGAAAGAGTCTCAAGTTGCAGTTTTAGGTTAGGTGAATCATTTGCTTCTAGGACACTAAACAAATACATAAGTGTGATACCTTGCTCTAGCAAGCCTACACTGCGAAAGCAGAAGAAGCAGAATCAACATGAAACAGTCTGCAAGCTGCATCAGAATGTATTGGAAAAATTTTGTTATGATGGTTCTTTTATATAAGCTTTCATTTTTGTTGGCTTTCTCAGGATAACACTTGAACATGCTAAGTTGTCATATTCTACTGTACCTTTTATTCACACCATTTCAATATACATATGTATATTTATTAATTCTATATTCAGATGCAAAACGTATCCTGTTTTGCACCCTGCTACTCAGCTCTCATCATTTAACAGTCTTCTTGGAAGCTTTGAATGGCATCTAAATTAACATCAACTTTTACATGTTAGAAGTAAAAAAACAATTAAATCCATAACTACAAGTTTATGAGCCCAGAGCAAGTGCTTGATTAATTTATTTGGGAAACTTGCAATTGAATTAAAGTATTGGTAGCAAGTTAGTGAAAGAAACATCCTTCTAGGTGGTACGTTTTACTTTTGGATTTCTGGCACAAAGTAGATATACAGAGGAAATATGTTGGTTTCCTATTCTTTTCTTCTTTTTTCTTAGGAAGAATTTTATTTTTTTAGTTCACTTGCAAACTGTGACAGCAATGTAATATCTTTCTAAGAAAAAATCAATACAGACACCAAAAGTAAAGAATCCATGGGATAGCTCTTTTATGCCTCTCTCTGTCATGTTTGAAGCACCAATTTGGAGAATAAAATGAGCTCTCAGGGTTCTTAGCAAATTCAAAGAGAAGGATAAATACATTTCCCTTTTTAAATACACCACTATGAACATTATTTATTTATTTCCATGTCTATTCCATGTCCATCTATTTATTTGCATAGTTATTCATAACCAGAAGTAAGTGTCGGCTTTGGTTTAGGACATCCCAGTGATCACTAACAAGAAGTATATGCTTTATCCACAAATTCTGAATTGCTTTCTGAACAACTGTTTGACAGTGTTGGAAATTCAAAATTTTATTTATTAAATGAATCAGGCGCTTTAAATAACATAGATGAACATCATAACAGAGAATATATGGATGCTAACAGATAAGCCATATGTGCACTTCCACCTATAAGTTGCAATGCTATCTGACAAATAATTGAAAGGAGAGAGAAAATACAACTCTGTTTTCAATTTCAAGACATCACTTTCTAGATAGAGGGCTTATCAAAGGTGCCACAATGATTTAACAAAACTTAAATACCATTTACATTTTTCTTACATACCAGTATTTATATTCCTTTATGGTCCTATGAGTACTGAGCTGTTAATTAGATGCATAGCTAAAATACTCTTTTGGAGTTTAATAAATGTTATCTGCCAAACTGTCATGTGTAGTGTGCAATAGCACTGTTCTATTGAAATTACTACAGGGTTTTGAAACACCTGGAGGAAATAAATGCTCCTGAAAGGAATCAGCTTTTCCTGTTATTAAAGAGTTAGCAAGACACAATGAAATATCATGTAAATAAAAAGTAACCCAATGAGTATGGAAATATAATGAATTAAACTTGCCTTGACAATCTTAATTTTGGAACTCCTTAACTTCTGATCATTTATCTTGGCAACCTTAATGTTTCTGTAGCAAACAGATGATGCATAGATTTCTTCAGTGCAGTCTAAAATGATTGTTAATTAAGTAGAAAAGCTTGATATGGATTTTTTACATTAATTTCTACTTATGATACTATTATGAAAAAGATTCTCAGTATATCATGCTTGTCTTCATGACACTTTCCACTTTGTCCCTGATTGCATCTATGACTGTATTTCAAAATGCAATACACTTTGTGCTAATCTAGAATGAGCATTAACTGAAAAAAAATGAGCTCTCTCTCTGAGATGCTTGGTGAGATGCCACTGGGGCAGAACATCCTCACTGTGGAGTAAGCTGAATACGATGTATCAACTATTGTTCTGCTTTTGGCCCAATTTGACATCAAGGCTGCCTGTAGTCAGCTCTGGGAAGGCATGAGGAACTCCCCTTCTGATGCACCAAGGAACACTGTCCTTTTTATTTGCTGCAACTCAGTCTGCCCAAATTATATATGCTCCTACACGCACAGTGGACTACCTCTGCTCCTTCTCCTCAGACTCCAAACTGGGTAGCATCCAGAAAAAGCAAATTCCTGCACTTTGCAGCTCTTCCACCTCAGGTTTCCAATGGCAACAATCAAAATTTATGCCACTGGGGAAGGGTGACAATGCAAGGTTGTTGATGGCAAAGTCACTGTTCACACAGCAACCTAGTTAGCCAGTATTTATGATAGAACATTAGAACAGGTAGCCCAGGGAGGTTACGGATTCTCCTGCCCATTCAAGACCCATCTGGATGCTTATTTGTGCAGCTTGCTGCAGGGGGGCCAGACTCAATGATCTCTAGAGGTCCCATCTGCCAAACCGACACATGGTAAGTTTGTTGCTTGTCTAGAGCCAAGCCGGCATGTCATGGAGGGACTGCCAAGATTCCTTAAGCCCAGAGGAACCTACCCTTCCTCACACCTCCTGAGTGCCAAACATATTACAAAGAGTGAGCCACAAAAGAGCAGTTAGAACTACTGAGTTCCAAGGGCTTAAAGCGAAGGGGGCAGGAGCTCAAGCTGTTTTCTATTAGTTCTTCTAGTGCACAACCAGGGTGAAGGCAGAAGGAGTATCAAACAATCAGTACTTGGCTACGTGGATGATACTGCAGGACAGTTTTCAGCCCCTGTGATCATGAGATGCTCTTTGAAGACAATTCAGAGATTCCTATCAAGACATTTTTCCTTATGGACTCGGTAACTTAGCAAGTTAGGTATAGAACTTGGTTTCATAAGGAGTGCTCTCAGAAGATAGGATGCCAGAGAGTACAGGTGAAAGCATATTTGAATCAGAACCCTGGGGAGGGGATTCCATGCTTCACTTAACGTCCAGCCAGGTAACACATCATCTCAAATGTATACAGCAATACTCATGCTCAGAACAGAATAGATGAAATGCAATATCATGCAATCCACAGTTGCAGTGCGTTTGAAACTGCAGAAATTCATTGGATTAACATACATGAGATTCCCACTATGAACATGTACAGGCCACATCAGAAAGACAGAGAAAACAGGAGTATGGGCTCTCTGTAAAGGAGTTTGAGTGTGTTAGGTGTGCTCTGTAGAGTGTTTTTGCATCCAAATGAAAGCAACTGCCATCTTATAAGACTTTGTGGTAGGTGTCTTCTACAGGCTACTTGATCAGGAAGAGGTGAATGAAGCCTTCTTCAAGCACTTCCAAATAGGCCTCAGAACTGCTGTCTAGGGCAGGGACTTCAACAACCTAGATCAACCGTGTAAAAATAAGGAAGACTTGTTTAGAGACTGGAGCATAAATGCTGACTTTAATGATATGGTAAAGTGTAAGATTCTAAGGATGAGGAAGACAAGGAAAAAAGACCTTGAGAGGAACAGACCTCAGCTTGCTCCGAGAATAGTGAGGAGGGTTCTCCTCAGCAAGGGGTCAAGGGATCAAATCTATATTCGTAACTCTTCAAATCAAAGTAACTAAATATCTTTTGTGATTTAATATAGGCACAGAACTGAATAGAATTCTGAGCATGTTTCAAATTGTCTGAGCAGCACTTTAGACATGAATGTGGAGTCTTAGGAGAAAGATAACTTTATGTGAAATGAAGCTGTACAGAAATCTTAATCGAAGATTAATCCTTACAGTTGTTTGTTTTTGTTTTTGTTTTTGTTTTTGTTTTTTTGGTTGTTGTTGTTGTTTTTTAATCCCATTTCCTTCACTTGTCTTTGGAACTCTCTGTTTGGATAGAGAAGAAAAAAAACGTATTTTACTACTTAAATGATATCATCTGGTTCCCTTGACAAGCAGGAGCCATGACTTCAATATTTGTGTAATGTTACTTTCACCCATTTAGTTTCTTTTCTGAGCCACCACTTAGACCCTGTCACACCACCCAAGGCAGATGAAAAAGCCAGAGGAACTTTGGTAGCCTGAGAGACCGTAAACTTCTGACTATGTGGAGGTGGAAGTCTTTCGTTTGTGTTGTTGTGCAGTCTGCTTTCTGGAGATGTCCTCTCCAATTCACTACTGCTCAGTCACACTCCCATCAGCGACTCATGCATAAGTCCCAAGTCCCTAAGGCAGATGTACATCAACTGTTTTTCACCAGTGGAAATGACATCAATTCCCTGTTGGAAACTGATGAGAGATGCAAAGGGACAGAGAGACCAAGTTGTGATCTGAAAGGAGATGGTATGTGTATCCTTGTCAAGAATGTGCTTTTGGATTTTTTTTAGACCTCTGCTGTCACAGTGAATGGAGTGACTAGTCACACTGAATCACAGACTAATGTTGAAGATGTCCTTATTGTAGGGAAAGGATGAGTGAAAAGATTAAGAGAGAATATGATGAAAAGTATGTAGAAATAACTGGACAATGAAGGAAATAATATCAATTTATTGTTTATATGCAGTCTTACACTGATGGTTTTTAACCAGTCTCTTCCATTGCTGTGCCTAATTATTGACACCAGAAGGAAACTGAGAACAAATATTTGATGGCTATTTGAGAGAATGGAATGTAGTCACACTGTTGTTGTCTTGTTTTTTTTTTAATAATAAATCACTTAAAGATTTAAAAAAATAAAACTAATTCCCTGAAGAAGCAGAAATTAAAGTTAGGTTTTAAGCCTTGGGAAAGTTATAAGCTAAAATATATCAGCATTTAAAAAGCTCTTGTATTCCCAAAGATTTTAATCTTATTCTAAGCTTCCTAGGAGAAAAAAAAAAAAAAAAAGGAGGAAAACAATGAGCCAGTCAAGTCATCTTTATATAGAAAAATATCTTTTTATATAGAAAATGTTCAATTTCAATTGATTCTCCTTCTAATATCTCTGGAATGCTGAACAATCAAGCTCTCTAATGGGAAAGGAAAAGGGTTAAAACATTTTAAAACATCTAGGTGGAAAAGTAGAAAACAAGAATTTTGAGAAATTATTTTCAACTAGCAAACAAAAAAGATGAGGGTGGAAAGAATAAAGCTCACAAAATCTTGTACACTGGAAGCATATGCAGTTGCATATTAATGATGGCATCTGCTATGTACTGCCTCAAGTTCCCTTAACCACAGAATGCTACATAACCACTGTCAGGAGATTTAAAAGTTTTCCATTAATTTGTGATGGCAGCAATTAGCAAGGAGGGTGTTAATACTTACTGGTGCTCAAGCTGTCAATTTCTGGCTATTTTTCATTTGAATCCTTTGAAAACTCTTACTGTTGTTTACACAAGGAGATCACTGCATGTAGCTAGAAAACTTTGTCTTACTGAGTGTGAGATACTCATTAGCAGAATTTTGAATTATGGGCAGCTAAAGATGCTCACTATCTTCAGTACTGCATATAAATCACTTCATACAGAAAAACTGGAAGACTATTTTTGATGAAGTGCATTTCTGTATGAACTGACCACACTTTTTGTAAGTGCTATCCTGACATATGTGCTCTCTCTAATTTAGCAATGTGAATAATATGAACTCTTTCTGCTTAGTGAAAATATATTTGCTCAAATGTCATTTCCAGAATTGTAATTGTTATTTTTGACAAATATAAATTTTTTGAAGTTTTCTGATTTCCTGATCAAGGAAATGCAGCAGCTTGAGACTATGGGACTTGAAGCATCAGAACTAGAATCTTTTTTTTTTTTTTTTTTTTTTCATGTGAGAAAAGCTGTAGCTGATTTGACAACATTTGTGTCCTGCTTTACAGTTAGGTGTTCTTCACATTCTAAAGTATATGGTACAGATGAGAAACAGAAGTACAGAAGGATATTGTTTCATTGCTACCTCGTATAATGGCACTCTTTTTAATTTCTATTAAGGTGATCCTGGAGAGAACATACCATAGGCCTCAGTCTCCTTTCTCCCTTGAAGATACTCTCAAAGACTAGGCAGTCCATCTAATTTACAGAATTTAGTCATTCTGTTATGAAATGTTAGATTACACTACAGTTCTTTAACAATTACGCATTTGACAGAATTATAGTATGGTTCAGAATTCTGAATCACTACTGATGTTTATATCAGGTAGATATTCTATTCAGATCATAATCATATCTGATTATTATAAATATTTTCAGATATTTATAACCTTTTTGTGTCACATCTCTTATGTACTGTAAACATATGGCACTGAAACAGTATATCCCCTTCTGGAATTAGAGAACAGCAGCTGAGCTGTGTGAAGTGTGTTGCATAATACTAAAATGAGAAAATTTAGCCAAGGAAAACTGAGTCAATTCAGTTAGCTACAAAGAACAGCTGTGGGATCTTTTTTATGGTCACATAAAATAAGAAATAGTTGAGGTCTTATTTGATAGACCCATAACACAGTAAGCTGCATGCTCTTAAATGTAAAATGTATTTCAAGCTTAGCATAAAAAATGAAGTGATCAATCCCAGTTATATCTGCAGGCTGTACAACTTGTAACATTAGTTAAACAATACATGCTGAATTAAAGAGTCTACATGACATGCAATGGTTTCCTCAATCTGTATTTTTACTGTTCTGTGCCAATGATATTCTAATATAAGCAGATAGAATACTTCTTTGCTTTTGCTGTTTCCCTCTTCCAACCACCAGCCCCCAGTAAAATGCAGTATTCTCCAACATTCAGTTTTAACTACTACTAAAAATGCCTTTTACTTTTCTTCTGTGATCATCAGTTGTATAGCTAATGTCAGCAGGAATTTCCGAGAAACTGTAGAGTGGGAGTACACCTGGGGCCGGGCAGTTAAATCAAACAAAACTGTGAAGCTCTTTGTCAATGGCTGCTGTGGAAAACAGATTTTTTTAAATTATTTAAGCTTAGAACTTAATTGTTTTAAGATTGTTTAAAAGACATTAAACAAATGGAGGATGGTACATCAGTGAGTATTAGACATGATGATCTAGATTTATTTTACACTGCATTAAATTCCTGAAGTGTTATTTGCTGCCCTGCAATAATAGAGGAAGATTTTTATACACTATTCTCTTTCTTATGTTGGGGTATTCTATCCTGTTCATATGATCATATTAATGAAGACATGTCTTCAGTCTTAAACTGATGCCAGGCAGTCATTCAAAATTATTCTGTAACTTAAAATACAGCACACAGACTTTTTTTTTTTACCTTACTTTTCTGGGTGTGGGTGCACTGAGAGTCAGTGTGGTAAGAATATGTCCTTTATACAGCTGGAGTACATTTTGCAGTACCAAGGCGGCTTTTTAGGTGAATTAATATTAATTTGAGCATATGTATCTGCAAGGATATGATACCTTAGATTGCAATAGAGATCTACCCACAAACAGCTGGAGGACCACGGAAGGCAAAAGCTGTATGTTAGTGTTTGCAAAAGCAGTTTGATTGTAACATGTCTAAAACCCCTGTATAGATCCTGTCTACTTGTTTTAGGTGTTTACCTTACTTGACCCTTTTATCCTATTATCTCATTTATACCACAATATCTGAGATAACACTTTCAAGACACACATAGAATCACAGAATGGCCTGGGTTGAAAAGGACCACAATGATAACAAGATATCATGGGAGTGCTGTAGCATTTGTCCTGTAAGATGTGGTCAAGTTCAGGCTGAAAAAGGAATGTCTTCAAGAACATTACAGGAACTTCTCAGCAGGGAAGATCTTCAGGAGATAGAACTGGGCTCTTGATGCTGGTTCATGACAAAAGGACAGGAAATCACTGCCGTGAAATGAAGCAAGAGGTAAGATAGATATATATTACCTATAACAAAAACTTTTTTTCACCCTAAAGAAAGAATGACAATAGGACAGGCTGCCCAAAGAAGCTTTGTAGTCTCCGTCTGAGTTGGGGATCTACAGGTTCCTGGCTGAGGAATGATCCTGGGGATGGAACAAACTATTCTGACAGTTTTAAGAGAACTGGTGTCTTGTTTTGTAGAGAGAGCTGACCTTGGTAGTTTACCTTGGTTTGCAAAGACTTGTTTTGCTAGCAGTTATACCAGTTGAGCTCTGTATCACATGTTGTCCACACGTGTGAAAAAAAAACCCTATAGACTCTGGGGAGAATAATAGCAGGAAAGAGGCTGTGGTGGGTGAGAGAGGAAAAGCGAACTTCAAAGCAGGGGATGCCCTGCTGTCACTACCTATCAAATTCACCACTGGCATGTTCCTTCTTTCTCCTTTTCAGTGGTTTGCCATCTCTCCAGAGTTGGCAAGTAAGAGTATGTTTGCTTAGAGAGCTTCTGCTTGCTGCTTACTGAAATTATCTAAAATGGATGCTTGTGAGCGTATGTTGAATAAAATTAATAATCCTTTGTGCTTTTCTAAGTGTGCAGTTTGCTTGCCTCTGCTCCTGAGACTACCTGTCTCTAAGATGCAAGTGTACTCTGAAACACATCTTCGGAGGTTTTCAAGGCACAGATGGGCAAGGCCCTGAGCAAAGCTAGACATCAGAGCTAGTCCTGCTGTGAGTAGAAGGAGGGACCTGAAGACTCCTGAGTTCCTATCATGTTAGAATTAATCCAGGATCTTATGATTCTATAGTTTTAGCCATTTCAGACTTGGAAAAAATTAACATTCATATTCATAGCTAAATTCATTCAAACTTAGTTCTTACTGAGATTGGTGACACTGTAATCTTAACTGACTTGTTCAGCCTTGTCTTCCTGCAAAGAAAGAAAAAAATGCACTGAATTTAGTGTTTACAAGAGAACACTAAGTGCTGTTTCTACAATTCCACACCCCTCAAAAGAAATCTTTGCCTTTAGCAGCTCTTGCAAAAATAGTGGTTTGCCAAAGGTTAGCTCTGGAATGACTATTGTAGAGAGCATAAAAGTGTCTGAGAAAAATGAAGAAAAAGTAGCGGATTTCTTTACTTATTTCAGTTAACACTCAAGATACCTACTCAGATATGCACCTAGGACTGGTTAGACTAAATGTATTTAAATTTTGCAAGATTCAGGCTTAAATTCTCAGGAGCACATCAATCTTTCTTCAAGCAGATCCCTGAGAATTTCAAAGTACTTGGCAATAAATTGCACATCTGGCTACAAACTTTCATGAAAACAAATAAACATCAGAATTTCTCCTGAATACAGTATATCTCACAGAACCTGCAGAGTTGCTTCTGCCATCATAGATGTTAAACTTTGAGTGTCGAAAGAAGAGTATTTTCAGATAAAAATACTGATCACATTGACAAAAAGTATAATCAGATTTTTCACTCTATTTTGAATAATTTTATATCCACTTTGAAAATATGCACTTTAACGTCCTTTCGTTCATTTCATATTCATATTCATGCTCATGGATGTAAATGATGCCACCTTTTTGGAAATTAGATAAGATGAATTCACTGATTATAATTTCTTGTAATTTGTTTTACTTGTTTTACACACGCAGACACCCCTGATGACCCATTGCCCTAGTATGCATAAATATCTCCTGTTTGCTTATGAAAGTTTGGATTTCTTTTTCACTTTCAAAGCAAATTTGTTATATATTTTTCACTGCTTTCTAAATGGAAAATATCCAGCAGAAAAGCAAATATTCTTATCCACAGAACAGAAATTTGATGTACAGAGACTAAGAAACTCAAGCCTATCAACATATAAAAAAAGATTACGTACTATTGATGTATATAAGAAAGAGTCTGCAGCCCAGTTTCAAAGTGAATATCTTTTATTTGAAATGATAGGCTTTCCTAAAATGCTAATTGCAGTATATCTATCCTTTACAAAGAAAACCATTATTTTCCAAAAGCAAAACATTTAGCTGACATTCAAACAAGAATAGGTAATAAGGGAAATATCTGAAAAGGGGAATGCTCATAACTTTCACAATAAAACTCCTACAAGATAACAAGTGTAGCATTTCTATTGTTGTAATGTGTTTTCGCATGCTATTAATATTCTATCCTGGAAACAATGGTTGCAACATTATTGGATGACTGGCAATACAATAGATATTATTTAATTTTTTGTGTCTATTCTGTGAATTGAAAATATACTTAACTTACATTATTTATGCTACTACAATTAATATAATATTTAAAGGAGACCACAATATTTGTTAGACATCTCATTCCTCTGTGTAATGCTTACTTTTCCTATAATGATCCAATGAAATATTATGATGGAAAAAACTTAGTATAAATTCTCTTACATAATGATACAATATGCTAAGATCATATATTGATGCATTAAAATTTCTGTTAATCTGAATATATGTGTTAAACATTAAAAAAACTGAAAGATACTCATATGAATTATAGACTGGTTTCCATATCACACTGTACATTTCTGAAAATTTTAATTTCAAAAGAATTTTCTTAAGTGAATTTTAATTCCAGCTTCACTCACCTGACTGTTGATATTGTTAAAAGAACAGTATCAGTCAAGAATTCTATCTACTGCCACAACCAAGTTAATCAAACATAGCTGTCCTTTTTAGCAAAATGTATTTTAGAATCTTTGTTGTTGACTTTTCTCTTAAATCTGCTACCGTGTACATTAATTAGCTTAAAAATCTCACCTACTTGGGCTTCTGTAGACACTCACTTGAAATAAATATGTAAATAAATGTGATGTATTTATATAATTGAAACACCAATTAGAATTCACTGACTTTTTTCACAATTTAAGGAAATGCATGAAGAGTTACTTTGTCTAAAATTAAAGGGAATTTTTGAAAAACTAGACTTCTCTCCATCATATACATCATCGTATACAGCAGATCAAAATATTTTGAATATTTTGAATAGACATAATACCAAGGGCAGTGAGAGTTTACATCATCTTCAGTTCATGCCAGGCTGGATGTGGCTCTGGGCAGCCTGGTCTAGTGGCTGGCAATCTTGCAAGGGGTTTGAAACTAGATGATATGGTCCTTTTCAACCCAGGCCATTCTATGATTCTAAACCCTATTTTTATTATGGACAGACTACAAGAATAATGTGAAGGCAGAAGGCTCTTATGATCAGCACAGGTCCAGAAAAAACAATCTTTCTACAATAAAGTTATCATAACATCGAAAAACTACCTAACAACATCTGCCTGCTACAGCTGTATGTTAAAATTCCATTCTACCAAAGGTATTGCCTTTGTGTATGAGTACATGCACTCTTCATGAGGTTGTCAACAAAACAGACACATAATTGACTAAAAAGTAGCCGTACAGGGCTCAGCCCATCAAGGAACACTTTTATCGCTGCTATTTTATTTAGTCTAAATAACTTATTCCTGACCTGTCATCTTCTTGATCCTCTGTCATGCTGTGTAGAGGAAGAAGAATAAAAATCTATAGCAGCAGAACAAATAGAATAGCACTGAGAAGTGTTGCAGCCATTGCCATTATTTATGGAGTGGTGTGTAACACCAGTGGGATATTTATTAGTATAGGGAGACAAAGTATGTGGACGGAAATTTCAAAGCAGAAAAAAGGAGGATGAGATTCTAGGTACTCAGAGGAAAGCAGAAAGGAGGTAAAATATAAGCAAAGACCCAAGTAACTAGATAAAGCAAAGTATGAATTTAATTTTATAAACTGAGTTTGAAAGTCATACTTCTGTATATAAGAATATTACAGAGTTGACTGTAAATGGCTGTTTGATTAATAACATGATTTAAACTAATTCATTTCTGTCTTATAATTTTACACAATACTTTTATCTTTCAACACTTTTTGTCTTTGTTCACATTGGTATCTTGTATTATATTACATTACATGACATTACTATGAACATTTGAAGTATCAAACAGTACTTGTTCAACCATTAACGTCCTTGTGTCATGGTTTTACAATTTTTGGTTATTGGTATTCCACATCATAACATCATGTAGTGCACTGGGAGTTTAACTGTTCATGCTCAAATTCTGGGTACCTGTTCAGCAGAGAAGAACTACATTCCCCAGGGAGCTCTGTGGTCAGAGAGCAGATATAACTCCTGCCAAGATCACCTGATACTCTCTTCTTCGTCTGCACTTCTTTGTCTGCTCTTCTTCTTCATCATCTCTCCTCCTGTGTCCCTGCTGCTCAACTGGACTGCACATCTCACCTCAGCATTGTGGTGAGGCCTATCCACCTTTTGGAAATTCTCTCTCTCATTATATTTGATTTATTATCTTCAATTCTAATTATTTTTTATTATGTTATTATATATTATATTATTATTATATACTATATTATATTATTAGAATGCAAGTTATCTTGCATTCTGATACTATATTTAGTAAACTAATTTGTTTCTCCTCAGATCGTTGCCTTTGTTTCTAATTATTTTGGGGTCCCCTGTTTCCCTTCGCTGGTGTGGATCCCTTTGCCCCACTAGTCACAGAACTGGGCTGAACCAGCCTGTAAACCGTTGACACCTTGTTAATGGCCGAAACATCTAACATATTTTTAAGGGAAAGTGAAGATGTTAAGTACTTTTACATTTGTTGGAACTATCCTCCACCTTATTTAGTCAGTCTGCAATTTACATTGAGCTAAAATAATTATTTTATGAATAAGCTTTAAAATAAGGCATTTTAGAGTGAAGAAAATGAATTTAGACCTTTGCATAGAAAATAAAAAATATTGGTGTCAGCTACATTACACGTAAGAACATTATGCCTAAGAACAGAACAGGAAGAGACTACCTGGTTAAAATTTCTTCTTAGAAACTGATCGTAAACATGATTAGGAAACTGGTCATAAAATAGATCAAAAAGTCATAAAACCTCTATGCCACTAATAGCCAACCACTTCTGATACCCTTTGTTGTACAAAATACTGAAAGAGAAAAAATTACATTGTCTTACAAAAGGGACTGGGAAAATCACAAGTGTTATTAAGATTTTAGTTCCCTGTGTCAGAATAAAACTTATCAGATGGTATTAGACAGTAAATTGTACCACTGCAACTGTACCCTCAACTGTATTGCTTAAGTGAGGAAACATTTTGCACTTTGCATCCTTCTAACAAGCACTAAGTTAGCTTCCCACTTCTGAGGCTTCCATTGCTGATAGCTGTGGGGCTTTTTTTACACAAAGAAAAAAGTAGATATGTATATATTTATATATTTCCGCCCATATGTAATATTATATGTACTCGAGTGTCTGAGACCTTTTGTCCGAAACTGAGGAAAAATCTACCTCTTTAGTGATCTTTGATCTTTTACTCTTCCATGGGACAGTGCTTCTGAGATTCCTATGGCAGCTGCCTGCCTTGGGAATGACATTGCTTTTCCAACTGATTCAGAAGTATCTTGCTCAAAAGCTGGCCTGTTTCCCATTGACAGGAATTCAGGGAAGCATCTGAGGTTTTTCCGGCCATACACTGAGATATACACTGAAATCATCAAAACCTCCCTTTATATTTAGGTAATTATTATATATGGCAACTAACACTTCAGTTAGATCTATTGGGACATCTTCCATAATCAGTACCCCGGAAAGCCCAGGATTTAAGAGCTCTGGTTCCAGGTTTAGCATCAAGTCCCTGCATTATATGCCTAGAAATATGTGGTGTACATCCTTTTCCCACTGTATTTTCTCTTCTCATGTGTCACAGCTGCAACTAGCTGTTGTAAAACTTTTAGTCAGATTTTTTTTTAATGCCTTCATTAGTACAGTATGACCTTTCCACATACTCAGATTATGACCTTGGCACTGTGGAGGAGAGCAGAGGTGTAGTCTGCTGGTGTTCAGTTTATATAAGAAGACAGAAAGTCTTCTTATAGCCATACTCTGCACCACTCAGTAGATAAAAGATAGTGGATAATACATAAAGCTGAGAAGTGCGGTAGGATATAGTAATTGTCCTTTCTCTTTAGGCAAGTAGGATAAGAACTGAAAAAACAGGATATTATATGCCCTCTGGGGTGAGAAAACTGTAGGCAGGTTTTCAGTTCTTTTTTACACATTGTTACTGTTTCTGATCTTTCCTTACAATTCTTATTGCAAGTGAAAAATTGACTACTTCTACAATTACTACTCTTTTTATTCTCAGCACTTTTTTTAGATTTACTTAGATTTCTCAATGCTGATGTTGGAAATGCAAAATTGAAGACTTTGGAGAACATTTACTCACAGTTTAGGGTTTTGAAAGCATCCTGTATTTCATGCCTAAGATAGTTAACCTTTAATTACAGGATCACAGCAGCAAAAATTAAGGGACATCATTCAGCAATTTAATTGTAGACAAGATCCAAAGAGACTACTGTCACTAAAAACATTCACAAGAACAGTAAAAATTAAACACAATTTGAAATTTGGCATCCATCCGAAGCACAGGATCAAAATCAGTTAACATGGATTAATTTTATCTGCATTTATTATGCACTACTTTGGTAGCTTTTTGCTAAATTCATGCTTAAAGGTGTTAAAGCCTATTCGTATTTGTATACTAGCAATGGGACTGACAGTTTTAAATATTAAACAAGCCTTAAACATATTAAGGTTTTAAAAGTAAAAAAATTACTATGATCACAATGAAATTTGGGCTAATGTTTAGTGTATTTCTAATGTATCAATTCATTCCTACTTGAATCCTAAAAATAGCATGGCATTTAGAAAACAATAGTGTATCTTTCACTTTGTTGGTTACTCTGACATTTGCATTCTCTGTTCTCCCAGCATGAATGCGATCTCTTGCTTTGAAAGCAAAGTCGAATTTACAATCTTTGAAACTGAGGTATATATTTTTAACATCAATTAATTTAAATAGTTAGATGTAATGTGAAGAAAAATAAGTTCATTTCCAGTTTTACTGAGATTCCTAAATGGAGAGTATGAATTTCATGTACAAAATTTAATATTTACAACAGGTTTTAACTTGTTGATTCAAAGATGGAATTTGACAATGGTTGTGTTCTCATACAGAAGTACATTGCTTGTGGAAGACAGATCTGAAACTGAGAAGAAAAAGAAAAGAACTTCAGAAAAGTCTTGAAATATTTAAAAATCAAATGCAGGATGTATCATAGACTGATATGTAGATTTTGGATAATTTTACTAGAAATGAAAACACACAAATTAAGATACTTGCCAATCTAAGCAATCTTCCTTGAATAGAATTGCCATATAGGCAGAAATCAGCACATAAAGCTCTTAGGTTCACATGAAGGTTTTTGGTGCCCATTAAGAAACAAATTATAAGTAGTTGCAGAAGTGAAATACAACACTAGTAAAAAAAAGTTACAATAATGTAGTGAATCAAAGTCATTTCTTCTTGAATTCAAAGATAAAATCTGCGTGCAACAGAGAAATATCACTGCTTAGCTGCCTTTTGCACATACTAGATTGAGCTCACTTGCACTATTACTGCACCTCCACTAGAAGGGTGTTTCCAAACTTCCATCACCTGCCAATATTCACACAAAGTTAGTGGCTGTGAAGAACTGTAGCTCAGTGTACTACCACTCAGAAATCTCCCTGTCAGCTTCTGCAATCTGCATGCTAACCGTGGAATAAGATACATGGCATTTAAAGCATTTTTTAAAGTGCAAATTATACACATAATACACATAATTATACACATTATAATACTAAAAATGCTGATATTCATACCTGGTACGAGTAATGTGTTTTGCTCTACTTTCCTTAAAAACTGTAATCTTGTCATGTGGGCTGTTAGGTTTTTATTAAGATATCATCAGTAGTGTGTAAATGTGAAGTCAGAATTGCTTCCCAAGACCCAACTATAAAAGTCTCAACTCCTTTGATTAAAAACCACATGAATAGGTGACTATGTGGTATCTGTTAAGACCTTACCTCTCAAACACTGACAGCTGTATCACATAAATCACTATTTTAACCTATTATGGCCCATTTTTTCAAAGTTAGGAAAATACTAGACTACTCAATAAAGGTAAGTTATTAATTTCTAATTAACAAATGTTTCCGTATATCTATTATCTCAAAAATATGTTATTAGTGATTGCAGAATTGCAGATTCTACAAGTTGACAAAAGTAGGAATTGCCCTCTTCTAAAAAAACAACTTTAAAAACTTTATTTTCATGCTTTCTGAAATATAAAAATATCTTGAAAAAATGTTTTGCAACACAAAAACAAACAATCAAACAAAATTCTACTCAGGTTTAATTGAATTTAAATTTAAATTCCTCTTTGGTTGTATTGGAAAGCCTTCCAGCATATAAGTATTATTGTATACTTTATGTAATATAATGCATTTCAAAATGTAAAGTGTTATATGAGAAAAATATGTCACAATGATTGAATGTTAATCATTAATCTTTTCTTACTGAAGGAGTATGACAGTATCTTGATACCGATTTCACTGATATTATAACATCTGAACAGATGAATGACCCTTTCCTAAGTTTTGATTACATCTTGACTCCTATTAAAATAAAAGATTTCTTTAGCTCTTTATCTGCTTTCTCTCTTTCTCTCTTTCTCTCTTTCTTTCTTTCTTTCTTTCTCTCTTTCTCTCTTTCTCTCTTTCTCTCTCTCTTTCTCTCTTTCTCTCTTTCTCTCTTTCTCTCTTTCTCTCTTTCTCTCTTTCTTTCTCTCTTTCTTTCTTTCTTTCTTTCTTTCTTTCTTTCTTTCTTTCTTTCTTTCTTTCTTTCTCTCTTTCTCTCTTTCTCTCTTTCTCTCTTTCTCTCTTTCTCTCTTTCTCTCTTTCTTTCTTTCTTTCTCTCTCTCTCTCTCTCTCTTTCTTTCTTTCTTTCTTTCTTTCTTTCTTTCTTTCTTTCTTTCTTTCTTTCTTTCTTTCTTTCTTTCTTTCTTTCTTTCTTTTATGAGTACTGGAAGAGTTCCTTTATTATTGATGTCATGGAGTTTGACCTCCTTTTGTCTTCTTGCTCCCTTTCCCCTTTCTCTTTTCAATCTCAAAATGTGTTCTTCCCTTGGCTTTTTCAACTATAGTCAGAGTGATTTGCAAACTTTCCAATAAGAAAGCAATATAGGATCAGGTATAGAAAAATTTTGACACAGATGGAAAACATAGCTCTATAGTCTGTGTGTGTATATATGCATATAAGCAACTAAGTTAAAATATGTCACTTAAAGGCCAGCCTCCTTTAGTGTCCTTTTCTGTAGGTGAAATATTCCTGAGAAAATCTGTGTCTTATGTGATGATTTAATATTAGAAGTTTCCTCTCTTGTTTATGCAGTACTTACTGTATTTTGCATTCCATTCAAGCCTCAAGACAGTAAGCTGCGTCACTGATATTAAGTCAGATCATATATACTAACAGTTTTTGCAATATTTATTTTGTTTCACAACAGGTTATATTGATAGAATTTCAACTACGAAATGAACAATATCTCTATCTTTTGCATGTATATCAACAAAACTAACCAAACAAAAAAGGATACTAATACTTCCTTCTTTAATTATATTAATTTCTCAGAAGCCTTAAATTAGTTTTCACAAGTATTCTGTGTATGAATTTCATTACATATTGTATAATTTATTGACAGAAATCTTTTAAGTATATAAGATTTTGATTCATTTTTCTTCTTCATTTAACAGCCCTTTGCAGTTATAAATAGAAAAGTATTAAGTCTTACTTTTCTTCGTATTTTATAAGCAATCCATAAAGTTATCAATTACCAAACTGTAATTGCTTTCCAACACAAAAGTCTATATGAAGTCATCATACAGATCCTCGTTTTTCCTTCTGACAGTTACTTTACATCAGTGAAATATCCTATCCAATCAAGACCTTTTTTATAGTTTCCCATACCACTAGAGAAAATATGGTTTTGTTATCTGATTCTTCAAAGATTTATGAAAAAATCCTAACATTAATCACAGGAAGAAGCTGAAGACTGCAATAAACGTTTGCAAAACATTCCACTGAAAAAATACTCATATTAAAAAAAGTTGAAGACTTTACATAATGATACCTCATTTCTTTACCCCAATAAAAAGCAATGGCAGTCTGAGGAGTATGGTGTCAGATCAGTACTATTTTACCTCAAGGTTTCTGCAATACTGCCAATGCCCTATTTACACAATATAGATTAAAAAAAAAAAAAAAGTATAAAAAATACTCCATAGGGACCATTGCGTTAGCAGTTGTTGGATAACCCTGAATATTTACCCCTATGTGACGACTTTACTGTTCTTAGAAATATTAAACCTGCAGCAGTTAATTTTACTACACACCTTGCCTACTATAGTCTCTAGAAGATCCAAAGTGTCATCCGTAGATCTTCCCAGTGCACCCATATGTTTTTGAATATTATGCATTGAATTTCATTTATTGTGCAACACAAAAAAATCTCTGTGAATATCAAGCAACTAATATATTTTTATGTCTTCAGACAGAATCAGTACAAATGAAGCTTTAAAGTTATTCATAAACATGTTTTCTGATTGCAAAACTTTTCTCCTCTTCTCAATATCTCACTTTAGTGTAAATATTTTCCTTCATCTAATATAATAATCATCAATTTATTTTGCAGGTGTTACATTTTTTGGTTCAATTAAATTCTTGGGTTTTTTTTTTTTCTAATTGCAGAATCAATTGCTCACGCTTATTTTTTTTTCTGTAGGTCATATTCTGTATCACTGATATTTTTCCTTTATTGTTTCTTTCTGTTGCTCTACTGTTCTTCTTTCCTATATTATCCCACTGAATAGGATAAAAATGGAATATTTTATTAGCTATTTCATAATAACTTTCGTTTGCAGACATAGTATTTGATGCAGTGTAATCACAGTGTTCATATTTTAATCCAGTAAGAGTTATGTCTAATTATCCTGCTTGTAGAATATGAAATGTGGAATATGAACTTGAATTGCAGATGATATTTGTATCGATACTGCATATGACTGCACTGAAATTCAATGGTTAATGTCTGATTTAATAATAGATTAAAAAATAATTTTTTTTTAAAAAAAAGATAGTTTTGTATATTTCTCGTCTCACTCTATTTCCTCTTCGAAAAGCCAACTTGATTTCTCCAGCCAATCTTATACTGGCTCATCCTTTATAATAATATTTCCAATGTTTTTCTATTAGCTAAGAGGGTAAAAAATTGACACTATTTTTTATTTTGTGATATTTTGGCTGAATTAACAGTGAAAATACACCTATAAACATCTGTGTGATTTTTTTAAAACTTAGAGTTCTGAAGTGCAAATTGCTCAGGGCTTTATATTATTACATATGGAATGATACATAGATTGTCTTCCTCTGAATAAGAGAAATTTCATTTTATTCTGTTGAAATATGTAGTTCCAAAGAAACTAGTTTAAAAACAGCAAGATTTTTGTTATTATAATTCAAGACAATGATTTCTGCAATCTGTAAGTTGTTCTACAAGGTAGATACAGTTTGCTAGTATTATTATTACTAATGTTTTTATTATTATTGGATTCCTAAGTCTTCTTTCAGATGATTAAATAAAATTGTTGGGTTTCAAAATGTTCTAAGCATCTACCATTTTTTGGTTGTGTTCTTTCTGAAAGTCTCTCCATTATGCTATCAATAAGAAAAAGATGATTTCTTCCTTAGTGAGTGCTGAAGGGTACCTACGAAGTTTTGAAATTAAATACTGTGGAAAACATCTAGATTATTTTTAGTAAAGTTTTAACTATCTAAAAGGATTTGTTTGTTTATTTTACTTAGCTTGACTCAGCTGTCTTACACCATAAACAGCCGCTTCCTGTTGAACTGTAAAGGGGGAAGCTGGCATGAATATAGAAAACAAAGCAGATTGGTCTTGTGTTCTTCTCAAGGTTTTCATGCAACACTAATGGTTAGCATTATAAATGAAATGCTTTTTCTTATATTTTCTTGACTGTAAGTGAATGCAAAACTGAAATAATGAAATGAATGTTCAAAAATTACACTTGCAAGGAAACATAAATATCACTCACGGAAGCTAACTTACAAGTCTGTTTGTAAACAGAAGCCTAAGAAGATGCTAAGACAGAAGATTTTATCCAGATTTCATTGCCATGAAATCCAGTGTCCAAATCTTCTAGAGTTAAGTTTTCAAAGATTTACAAGATTCCATGAAACTACCTAGGTCACATTTTATTCTACCTATTATCCCAGTAAGTATTTCATTTCTTTTACTTTTTATTATTGTTGTTCTTATTATCATTATTACTATTGGCTTACTTGCTTGCTTGTTTGCTTGCCTTCAGCAAATGAAAAATTCTGGAACTAACAGTAGATATCTCTTTATGTGTTCCACAACTTCAGATATTTCAGAGCCATTTCATTTCTGTCCGGTATGATTTGGAGAGTATACAGTCTAAGATCTCCTTGTTCCTTTTTTCCAGCACTCATTCAGTATACCAAATTTGAGTGGTTTGGTTTTTGTTTGTTTGTTTTTTCGGGTTGGTTAGTTGATTTTTTTTAATTCCTCCTGCTCTGTTTTCTCCACTCAGTGCTTTCTACAAGCCCTTGCATTTCCAGCTGGTATTGTAAACAACACCATCCTGCGTATGTTAAAAAATGAGCAGCCTGCTCTTTCCACTTTTAAAACTCAGAGTCGCAGCAGCAGATTGCTGTTGTTTTTTGACATGCACAGCGTTCATTACTGCAAGATGTCATATTTTCCCAAAGGGGTATTCAGAATGTCAAGAAACTTGGACCAGACACAACAAGATCATAAATATGCTACAGAGAACACACCAGGATATTTGTGTAGGATTATCATTAGGTATCAGATGAATACTGTTTAATCACATGCTCTCTGTGGAATAAGATTTCATTATTACATATTTGTGGTAGTACTAACTATATCTCTATTTTAATACCACCAATTTGCAAATAAGATTAAATAGTAATAAAGTAATGAGGTTTTTCTTAGCTTAGGTTTTAAAAAAAATTGGTGAGAAAATTTTGCAGTTTTCCACAAACACAAACCTATATATTTTTTTATTTATTTTATTAATAGTATAGATTGTTGCATTCTGATGGGAATTTTCATAACTCAGAGTTAACAAGAAAAGTTGAAAAATAAGACAATTGTTTTTAACAAGTTCTTAACAAGAAAATTGAAAATCTAAATTCATTTCACATGGGGGAAAAAATGGCAGTAATTATACAGGTATAATCATTTCCAAAATCAAAAGAGGGTATTACATAAGTCACTCTGACTATTGACAATCTTGCGGACAATTTCCATCCTAGAAAATATCCACCAAATTAAATTCAGAACAGAAAGCAGAACCTGCTGCAAGCCAAAGCTCACACAACTAATCTCCCACTACTTTGAGCCTGTAAATGCAACCCTGAAAATAAATAAATAAATAATAATTGAAAGGAAACAATATCACTCATTTAACTACTGATTTACCTTCTACAGGTGGAACTTTTATACCACTGTATGCTTACAGATATTAGCACTGATAAGCCTAACTTAATGAGCTCCCATTTCTACATGACATAACCAAGCTAAATACTGAACAAATTAAATCCTGATGATTTACTAGAGGATTCTTGGCAATATATGTTAGTAAAGAACATTGTCATGAACTGAGACCACTTTTCTGTGGTTACTCCTGAAAAACAGTCTCTTGGCTCTTGCAGATAATGCTAGAAGCAAACTTGTAATGTATTAACATTGTACAGCTTAGCTTGCCCATACTCTTGCTTTCTTGTTTTCTCTTCTTGTTTTCAGAGATTGGGAGTACGGCTGTTACTTCTTAACCTCCTTCTGCAGAGTTTTTACACTCCCCTGCCACACTGTTCCCTCTCCTTACAATAAACCCTATATGATGTCTACCTCAGGATCTGTTCTATCACAGATTCTAAGATCACATTCTGCAGGGTCTTACTGTAGGCCTAAAATATTCTTCAGATATTCACAGGATCACACAAGGTTGGAAGGGACCTCTTGCGGATCATCAAGTCCAACATCCTGCTAAGTTAGGTTCCCTAGAGTAAGTTACATGAAAGTGTCCAAGCAGATTTTGAATATCTCCAGCAAAGGAGACTCCCTAACATCTCTGGGCAATTTGTTCCAGTGCTCTTGTAACCTTCAAAGCAAAGAAATTTTTCCTAATGTTCGTATGGAATTTCCTATGATCCAGTTTATGCTCGTTGCCCCTTTTTCAGTTGCTGTGCACCATTAAAAAGAGCCTGGTCCCATCCCCTTGACTCCCGCCCCTCAGATACTTACAGGCATTGATACCATCTCCTCTCAGTCTTCTCCTCCCAGGCTGAACAGTCCCAGATCTCTGAGCTTTTCATTATAAGGGAAATGTTCCTTAAACATCCTCTTGGCCCTTCACTGGACTTTCTCTAGAAGCTCCCTATCTCTCTTAAACTGAGGAGCCCAGAACTGGACACGGTACTTCAGACGAGGCCTCATAAAGTCAGAGCAGAAGGGAAGGATAAGCTTCTACAACACGCTGGCCACACTCTTTTTAATGCACCTCAGGATACAGTTGGTCTTCTTGGCCACAAGGGCACATCTGTTGTCCATGAGGACATGCAGATCGTTCTTGACAGAGTTCCTTTCTAGCTGGCCGATCCTAAACCTGTATTGATTCATGCGGTTATTCCTCCCCAGCTGTAGGACTGCACTTGCTGTCGTTGAACTTCGTCAGGTTTCTCTCCACTCACTGTCAGCTAGATGTTCCAGGAACTGAGTGGTTTACATTAAGAAAAATCAGGAAAAAATCAGTTTGTAATAAGGTAACTGTGACAAACATTTTTTTCCTAATGACTAGCAGTAGAAGCTCTCTAACTTTTCATTTCCTCCAATTTCTCTCTCAGCCCTGGGTTCACTGATGGAATATTTCCTGTGGTTAGATTTTAAACAGATCTTGTGATCATTGTGTAACTATTTTGGACTTTTTTTTTTGCAGTTAAATCATAATAGAGGTCTTCACTCAGCGCTGCTTGCCCTCAGACGCAAAGTTCTGTTCTGAATATGGTTACAAATATCTGTATCACATTATGGGTCCTGGGCTATCTTGGAATGTTACTTGGACAATTAGCTTTGGGAACCAGAGACTCTCATCTCTTTATCAACAGTTTGGTAGTACTGTTACTCGGTAGTAGATGTTTCTTGTTCATAAAGCAGCATGCCATATTTCTTATTGTGACCATAGCTTTTCTGTCCTCCACCTCTCAAATGGAGGAGAGACCTGTTCTCACGGACCCAGCTATCCGCAGTATACAAATGCAGGAAATAACTCTGTGTTTCTGGAAAAAGTCCAGTCAGCCATATTATTTCCCTGTCAAAGCATTTTTTTAATTCTGAGGTGAGAAAACTCTCTGCCAGCTTTCATAGGCCACAGCCAGCTTCACATCACTCTCCAGGTCAGCTAAGCCCCTTCCTCATTCTTAACCATGTGCTTAATTCCCAGCAGAAATGTTGGAGATGTAGCTCAGCCAAGGTTAAAATCATCTTAGGCTTATTCTGTTTCCCTTATCACCTCTACAGGAAATACCTTTCTGTTGGGGAAGAAAATATTGTCTTTGATGTCTGACCTCAGCTCTACTGCTAGCAGACAATCCTCTCCTCTCCACCATGCCTTCCTCCGTGGTTATTATGAGATAATTTCAGCAATAATTCTCTGTAATGCTTGCTTTTTCTTATATAGGTTTTAGAGACATAAACCTCACAGAAGCCACAGCACAGTGATCTGCAAACCTTTAGGGGATGTTTAAGGATGGGTACATCCTGTCCTCTCACTCTGCATGAGGATCAAAGACTTTCCTTGTTCTCACTCATACCTGCCCAGTCACAGACATTCTAAGCTCCTGTCTCACTGTCTTCAGAGGACGGAACCTTTAAAGAAGATACTTTGTCATAGTTCTGACAAAGACCTTTGAGACTTTGATGGAATGAGAGCTGTACTCAGAATACTAGGGAATTGAAAACTTAAAAAATAATCATATATCTTATTTGAAACAATTGTGTATATCAAAGAAAGGAAACTATATCCCTCTTGCAATAAAGCAGAGAATAAACACAGGATAGACTACTGCCACCTCTTGGCTTTATTTAATCTATAATTTAAATGATTTATTTTTTTTTTAAATAAGAATTCTTAGTACTAAGAACATCTATAACCAGGAAAGTAGTTTTTTTAGCAAAAATATAGTATGATATCAAAATATGAAATGAGTTGTGGCTCAGAAAAAAAAAAAAAAAAAAAAAAAAAAAAAAAGAGAGGACTAAAACATAGAATGTCACTCAAATTTTCAGCCAACAACATCTGGATCATTTTTTACACAAAACCAGAATTTTGAAAAATGAGGAAATTTCACAAGTTTCAGTTCTTCTTTTTCAGATTTAATTGTTGGTGCAGTTTTCAAAAATTATGTCTGTTAGTGATCATGAGAAGAAATGGAAATTAAGATTTCCAGCTACATTTTTATCCAGAGAACATTCAGCTGTTTGCAGAATGAACATTGAACTTCTCAGTATTTATTCTTCTTTGATTAAGTCACAATTAAACCCAGAACTATTCAATTATGCAATAAAATGCCTAACAAATGTAAGGTATATGCTAGCTATTAAAATGCAAACTGAGGATTCTCAATTTTTCATGTACTCAATAGGTCACCAGTGAATAGAAGTCTGCAGTGTTTTCTATAAATTACAGCTTTACAGAGCAAGAAGAATTGCAGTTAAGTCACAAAATGTGGTATTAATGTATTCATTGCACCTACAGAGGTACTAGAAGTCTGTACCAGAAATAGATTTTAAATCATTTTACGAGACTGACAAACTATTTGGTACTAGCACTGTTTAGGATATAGTCTTTCGTCCCTCATCAAAACTTTTCAGGAAAAAAGAGCATTTCATCAAATTATTTCTAAAATTGTGTCACTTCAGCAAAGAAAAGATCTGAAAAAAAAATCTGAAAAACATCAGCTTTTGACAATGAAAAAGAAAAGAACTTCATACGTGCAACAAGATATGCTTAAGAAAAATCTAATTGTTTTCCCCATACCTGATGAAAATTCATTAAAAAAAAAAAAAGGTCACAATTTATAAAGAGTTACCATTCCAGAATTACAATAGACCTAAGTAGTTAACTTAAATTAAAACATTGCTTATGAAAATATTGTTTATCATATCTTTTTTGAGTAAAATTTGAATGAACTACATTTAATAGGGAACTGGATTTCCATTACCTTTCTCTTGTGAGCAGGAAATAAGTATTATAAAACTAAATTATTGCCATCTTTTTATAGGGATACATATAAAGGCATTATCACTTAAAATATTTTACATGACTTTTGTGGAAAATTATATATCCTATCAGAGGGTGGTAGAATTTAATAGCATATCAGGGCTTGTGTGTATTTCTGCAGGTGCATCTCTAAAGTTAACATAAGGATTTTAAACCTATAGGGATCTCTGGTAACTCATATTGATACAGTACTGTTAACCTCTCTAACTTTCAACTTCCATGCATAACATGTCCACAGTGATGTCAAGCATGCAAATTGTTGTAGGTTTATCCTTCATTATGCCTTATATTGCATACCAAAGTTATAAGATGCTAGCATATATACCCTTCAAAATTACAGGGGAAAAATAGGGAGAAAGACAGAAAGTAGAAGAGAGAAACAGCAAAATCTCTTCTAAGTGGGAAGGAGAAGTACCAGCAGTTTCCAGGTGAGAATTCTCTCTCAGACATCTTTCCCAGTCCAGGAGGCAATTTACACTTTCTGTTTAGAACAGTACATTTTTCACCAAAACCCATGTAAATTTCTCACTGGCTTTTCCTGTTTATGGTATTACTTCTGGAGCATGCTTGACCAGACACAATTTTTACATATTCGTTGATTGCTGAGCTTTGGATATGTCTGTTTTGACATTACTACTAAAGTTTAGAATTGTAAACTAGAAGCTGTGGTGGCAAGGGTGAAGAAGTCAATCATGGTGTAACAGGATGAAAGCTACATGGCAAATTGTAAGAAGTCAGAGGAAGAACAGAATACTGTGAACAGCAAAGACAGTCCACTTCCTCAGAGAGCCCAAAACACATGTGATTCAAACCCTTCAAGTAGAAGATCTCAGTAAGATGAACATTTAGGAAAGCAGGCTAAAGGCACTGCCACAGCAGCTTCATGGTGAGCAGGCAAAAGATTGCAGAGTTGCTTGAGAAAGGCAAACTATAGAACTGCAAAAACACATGGGTGTTACAGAGCTGAGGCATTAAGAGGACTCCACTGTCTCTCTTCATCCTTCCATTGCTCTTTCATATATGTGACTTTATCATCAAACATAGCAACACTGTGATAGCGAAACTAGAGATGGTGTCTTGACTGGTCTACACTGTGAGGTCTAGACATATGGTGTCTTGACTGGTGTATGCTGAGGTCTAGACAAAACCACAGGGAATACTTGCTTTCTGTATACTCACTTTGTTTGTTCTGCTTCTGATTTAATGATTTGTCTAAAAGTTGTCTGAAAGATGCAAAATTAATTTTGGTCTCCGTGCCCATTTAATAATAGGAAAAAAAAAAAAAAAAAGTGAGAGAAAACATGAAAAAGGAAAATAGAACATTTCCAGAACTTTTTTCAAATGTGCTATTGGATGAAGGAAATTCTGTAACAATTGCACAGTCCCTAAAGTCCTGTTAGACAGACTCTAGAAAAAGTAGGCAAGGTTCTTAATGTTAAATGTAAAAAAAAAGGTAATCCTTGAAACATCGTTGGGTGAATGTAGCTACAGCCTCTGGGTACTGAACTGCTAATACTATGTAATTCTACTACATGTTTTATGCTTTTCAGCAAGATCATCTTAATCACCTATTTCCTCCCTTTCATTTTTTTTTTTTTTTTTTGACCTTCCAGAACCTAACATAAAAAGCCTTTCTGCATCACTGCTTTTCAAAGAAAATTCCAACAAAAAGAATATCTCTAATACTACATTGTATATATAGTGCTGTTGTCTATTAATGGACAATAACAAGCAAATAAAATTAAATCTATTCATAGTTCGATTTACGGTTGTAGTTTTGAATATATAGATAATTCTCCTACACAATGATGGTCTTGTTTGCACTGCATTTATTTGATGTACCTCTTATTTTCATCTCTGTACTCTGTCACCTGAAATCTACAATCATCACCACTTGCTTCTCACTTTAGTCAAATACCATTTCCCTGCCACTGTCAGCCTCAGGTATTTTCTTTTAATTTTCTTGTATGTAATGGTGTTAATGTAGAGCGGAGATATGGAGACTTTTGGGTTGACCTAACACGTCTCACTCTCAGATGATGATAATGCATTGCCTTCTGTGCTTTCTGGCTGCACTAAATTCCTTCCATTTTTTTTCTATTTCTGTTTCTTGTTTCCTAATGAACAACAGTGTGATGAACTTAGAGACAGATGATAAATGAAGCGCAGCAAAAGAGATCCCCAAAGAAAGAATTCTCAGAGAGAAAGACAAGCTCTAATTTCAAAATTGGAGGCCAATTAAATAGATAAAATCTAAAGATAAGAATGTTGTTAGAAAAAGAAAGAAAGAAGAAGGCTTTAAATATTCAAGCATTCAAATAAGGTTAACATTAGGCATACATTTAAATAATACTACATAAAATGATTCTGGGTTTCCTTCCATACAGATAGGCACACCATGAACTTATTATAATTGTTTTCAAATATATTTATCATAGAAACATAGAATATCCTGAGTTGGAAGGCAGTCACAAGGATTACTGAATCCTTGTAAGACTACCCAAAATCAAATTGCATGTCTGAGAGCATTGTCCAAACAGTTCTTGAACTCCAGCAGGTTTGGTGCTGTGTCCATTGCCCTGGGAAGCCTATTCCAGTGCCTGACCACCCTTCCAGTGAAGGATTTTTTGCTAATATCCAACCTGAACTTCTGATGCAGCTTCACACCATTCCTTGGATTCTTCTACATATATGTATATTTTATTACTGTAAAACATAAACAGTTTTATGGAAAATATTTAAAAATTAAATGCCAGTATTCATACTTTCTGGCAGACATATCTTAATATTTATTTATACTGATAAAATTCAAAGTATCTTGTGTTTTTTTTAAGGTAAGACTGTTCAGCTAAGAATAAGCTAAAATAAATTGTTATTCTGCTTTTAAGATTAGTTTTATTAAAAAATAAAAGGAAATCCCCCAAGCTAGACATCAATAAGAGTTTTCTTATGACACAAATGACAAAACATGCTCATTATTTTCATTTATTTATAACTGTAATAAACAAAATTTAAGCATCATTAATATAATAAATTAAAACAAATCTGGTATTTAACAGAAAATTTAAAAAAAAACCACAATAAAATATTGATTCAAATATAGTCAGTAGCAGACTTTTTTTTTAATTTATTTTTAGAAAGAAAACACATTCAGAGCATTCTCTCTCAAGTAAGAGACATTTCATGGTAAAAAAGACTACAATCTGTTGCTGTATCTCATTTCTCCTTTTTTCTTCTCTAACTTTAAATAAATCTCTTTAAGTTCTTCGGAGCAGCTGGCTTAATGCATGCAAGTACTGTAAGTCCCTTCTGCCCATCCTTCCCTTTGGGTAGAACAAATAATATGACTGCATAAAAATGATGTCAAAATAAATGACAGTGGATTTTGAGTAGGACAGGGAAAATATTTTCGCATAGAACGTGTGAAATAAGCAGCTTTCTAGAATTCTTGCTTTGAATTTTAATCAGGTATTATTTGTGAATTATTTTGAAATCTTTCTAAGTATTGAATATGGTTTCTCATAAAATGAGAAAGTAGTGCTAGGCCAATATTACCCTTAGATATGAACAGAAAATGATTGTAGGAAAGCAATGAAATGTAAACAGTCAGATTCTGGCTGTTTCATTCATGTGGGTCATCTCTATGATATATACTGTAAATTAGAATTCTGACTTATTGATGAAATAGTAGTGAGTTAATGTGAGTAGTGTATTAATGTATTTTCAAGTAATCTTCTCAATAAAGCTCTGACAAAATGAAACCATAAGAGAATAAAATCTAGGAACACTCTAATTAGAATGACACCGTTTTAGAAGGTCTAATTTGACCACTACTAATTGCAGTTATGAAAATTATATTCTAAATCACAATACTATTTCTTCCCTACTACTCACAGATATTAATAAATTTAAACTCTTACGTTTTAAGGAATAATTATTTTAAAATACTCATAAAAATACATTAAAAACTCTATTATTATTCTTTCCTTTTCAATTGTATATACTACTCTTAACCCATGTGTTTTTTTATCTGTTGTCCTTTCCGCCAGGTAGATTTTGTATAGGTAAAATCCAAACATTTTTGAATGTAATTTAAAAAATAGATATTACCTTGTCATTTTGAACCAAAAATGTTCTTTTCTTGCACTAGAGACATTTTTCTTCTTTTGTACTGCTTAGGCTTATTTACCCTGAGAAGCAGATTTATTTCACCAATGAATTAAATATTTTCAGTTTATGCTACAGAAGTGGCACAAGCTGCTTTGGGGAAAGCAGTTTGAAATGAAAATGACAGCTACACACAAGATAGATAGACAGATGATTAGATCATAAGAGAAGTGTTTTCATGCTGAATATGAAGTGTAAAGATCAACACTCAAAACACTGAGCTAAATAAAGAGTACAATTTGGCTGCTGAGCAAAGATGTGTTTGTATAATTGTCAGAATTCTGCTCTTTCATACATTTTAAATATGTACATTCACAGCTTTGTCTCTTATCCAACACATACTGCTTGGCAATGGAAATGTGTTCATACAGAATGAGAAGACAATTGCTCTTCAATTTTTTCACAGCACAGATTTTTCTCAGGACTCATCAAGGTCTGATCAAGAAATTGCAGGTTTAAGGTTTTTAGGATTTTCATTATTTACTATGATTCGTATTATTTATTTGCTTTTGGCTCATGATTTTTATGATCTACTTGAAGCCCTCCCATTTGTAGGAGTTTTGTGCTTCCTTAACTTTCTCCCAAACTTCTTTATCTTTTCTCCCAAGACACCTTCGAATGCAGCTTCACAGTTTTTCTTTTCTGGATTTGTGAAAAACCTTCATGTTATGAGCTGTGCCAATTTTAAAACAATTGCTTTTCAAAGGAGATCCAAAGCTGTATAGTTAAAGAGAACCAGAGCAGGTGCAGAAACTATAATTTTCTGCTTTTCACACATTTGTACATCCAGCCATGCATAGTGCAGTACTTGGTTATGAGACATGACCGTAACAGCAAGTGTACTTGTGTTAGTTAGGTATGTGCTCTAGTGATCTTGTGAAACCTCAGTGCTATCAGAAAACTTGATCAAAGAAATTCAGTTCCTGTTCATTTCTGCCACCTACCTACTGAAAATGAAGGACTGTACCATCACAGGCCACCCATTTCTTTAAAAATATGACACTGGTAGCAGTACATGCAGATAAGTAATTTTAACTGATATTAAAATTGGTTATTTGGCATTTTTGCTGTGCTTTGTGAAGTACTATATAAATACACCTTTTTGAAGAAAAAAAAAAAAAAGAAATTTATTTCCAATAGGTGTGATAACAGCTGTTTGAACAATAACTTCTAGTTGTTTTTAATATCAGGTGTTGTTTTCCTGTTATTTTGAGATACTGCCTATAGATAGGAAAAAGCTGGAGTCTATTATGAAGACATGGATTTTCATTAATTGCTTCCTCTGCTTTCTGTATATGTGTGTAAAAAATCCCACGACTGTGCCCTTACTTTAGCCTTCTGTAGCATTTTGTGCTCTCTCTGCACAAGTGTAAATGGCTGTTTTAAAGTGTATGTCAGAACAGAAAACTCTGCATTAAACATGGCCATTTAAAAATATAAATGAGTCTGTTGAAGTCATGGATACTATTTATATACAGGGTGCTGAATCAAGTTCTTAATTTGCCTATGGATTTTATTAGCTACAAGAAATATTTCTCTTAGCTATAACTTAAGAAAAAATAAAGTGCTTCAAACATAAAAGCCTTTGCTTGCATTCTTTTAATGTATTCATTTGTTTAAATCAGTTGAAGCATCATATAATTACAAACCAGCAGACAAACCTTGTAAATTGCTAGTAAATAATCATCTTTCTGACAGCTTCTTCTGCCAGAACTCATGGTCATGAACTAGCCAAGCTATGAGTCACCTGTTCCCTAAGAGCATTTCTATTAAATGGAAAACTGCATGCACAACAGTTTCTATAGTAGCATTCAGAAACTACATTAAATTGCTAAAATTGCTAACATTCCAGTCACTGGAATGCTGTGGTTCAGTTGTGTCTCCTCTAGACCACAGCTCAAGCAAGGGAAAATGCAGACGTTGTGAGGGACAGCTGGTAGCATGGTCAACCCAGAAACCCTTAAATATAGGCTCATCTTCTCAGAATGCCTATCATGTCTGTGCAGAGGCCTACTGACAAGAGTTAGAGATTAAAACAAAACAAACAGGTAAATTCGTCTGTTCTATATCAAGCGACTAAGAAGTGAATAAAATCTCTACAGCTTAAATTAGAAGCCTCCCTGCTACATCTACATCCATTTGCCTTCAGGTACACTCTAGTGGCTGCTCTCTGCCTTCCCAACAGGCATGTGTGGTGCCAAGGAGCCAGATCTGTCTTCTACCCTTTACTTATACAAGCAAAAAGAGTATTCATGGTAATAGCCAACATTTGAATATAAAAACAAATAAACAAACAACAACAACAATGAAATTACAATATTTTTTTTCTGTTGAATTTACAATTTCTCTCCAAAGATAGAAAGAAAAAAGTATCATTTTAAATAAATCAGCCATGTGTATTCAATTCTTTTGCAGCTTTGACTAAGCTTAATAGTCATCTTTGATTACAGTCTCAGGGGTCAATAGTTAAAAACTGAAGACATCAGTCCTACCCATAACAGAAGCAATAAAATAGATTGTTCTGAACAGAAATTGCAGCACCCAAAAAGTAGGCCCCAACTTCATATTGTTTTTGCCATTAACATGTTTAATGGGGAGAAGTCAAGAATTTTATTATTTAAGTAGATCTAAATGAATAGCATAGAGATAGTTCTAACAATGTAAGAATTTTTCAGATACATTTACTGACAGCCTAATATCCCTCTAGGCACAAATTATTGGGACCACATCTTTTAATGTGCACTGAGATTCAAAGAACACATGCAGATGCCTATTGCTTAAAACTAAATTTAATCATCTCCTGCTTGTGACCATTTGGCAGCTTCAGGAAAGTTTTCTCCAGAACCAGCTCTCTGAAGCCAAACTAATAAAGTGCTAATTAAAGAAACTACATGGAAGACATGAACACTAGGAGCTTGGAGTAATTGGCTACAAAAAAGACAGAGGTGAAACACATCACTTTCTCTGCTGCTCCTGATTAGGCTCTAATTCAAATACCAATATTTCACTGCACGTCAAGGTGCTTTGGGAAAGATCTCAGGCTTTCTCCATAGAGTAGACGGTCTGCTATAAACAGTGATACCAATACTTAAGAAAAAAATCTATATTTAATCCCATGCTACCATCAAGATAACATTTGTGGCAGTCAGGGCTGTGCACAGAAAGATTTTCTTTTCATTCTGCAGTGGTGAGTCAGAGATCAGAAAGAAATGAAGAAAAACCAACCATTAAAGAAAAAAAGCAGGGAAGGAAAAAAAAGCAAGAAAAATGTAAGCTCTGGAATTGAAACTGTCTCCCAGGCCTGTCACTAGTGAAGAGCAATTAATCTGAGGAGCCTTTGATCTGCCTTGCAGGCAAGCTGGGTAGAACACCTACTGGTGCTTTCCTGAAGAAATGGGCAAAACAAAAGTGAAAGTCTCTTCCTTCATTTTATTTGAAATGGGTTTTATTGTTGATTTCCTCTTGAGTATCATAAACTTAACTTTGATTGCATGAGCTGAAGTACAATTTCATTCTTGTACTTGCTGCTATATCTCAATATCATTTCCCATTTTGTTGGGGTTTTTTTCTGAGAACAAATCCATTGTCTTATCTAACTATTCCATGTACGAAACAGGAAATTACACAACTAACTGGACAACAACTTACTTTATAATTCATTGGAGCTCAAAATACTTTTTAAACAATTATATTATACTTATAATTAACACACTATCAACCTGCTTCCTCATGTATATTTCCATCTACTTAGGCATATGTATTTAACAAGCTACAGACTCTTGTTCAACAAAGCACTTAAACACGTAATTAACCCCACATCTGCTCAACAAACCTAGGTAAATATAAGAACAATTTGAAGAATGTTCCCATTCTCTTCAAGAGATCATGAAAATAAGATAATCTTATGAGTCAAGAACAAATGCTTTTTTCTCTGAATAATTTAAAGTAGAATAGTAATGTACGTTAAGAGGATATCACAGGAAAAAAAACTACAGATTTCTAAAATGATGCAAATCATCTTTTATTATGCTTGGTATACTTAGTTCTTTTCTAGTATAATAGCAAATACTTTTAGATTGAATAACAATCTATAAAAATAATAAAAATAATTAAAAAATGAAAACCTTAAATGCAAAGTGCATCTCAGAAAATATGCAGAGCCTGCTCAGATAATCATTAATCACAGCTACTAAAAAATGTTAACAAGAGTAGAGAGCTTTGTAATACTTCTAGAAATCATATTGTTTATGTTTGTTTTAATATTTTCTGTGATTAGCTTACAGTGGCTCCAGTTGGATTTCAACACCAAGTATTTCTCAATTATGAAGGTTTTAATTATACTCCTTTCTTCTAATGTTAAGAGTTAAAACTACTAATACATATGGAAAGGCTCCTCAAAAATATATACTGACAATATGTGAGTGAGCATTGCAAACCCCCAATATTTTCTTAAATTTTATGACCTGGGAATGTCACTCAGTTTTATGTTTTTGTTTAAATAAACACAGGAGTCTTAGAAGACAATCTCCATACCAAAAGATAAAAGGAATACAAAGTGTAAATTGTGAGCTTTATGGTATATCAACTTTGAGTGAACTCTAATAGTTGCTGACTCATCCATTCCGTAGGTTTGAACCTAGTGTTGACTAATAAATAATTCAATTTTAGCATTAACAGGAACATTTTCATGAATTTCACTCCTTACAAAATTGTTCATAAATTTGTAACTTCCACTAACTTGTTTTGGATGAACTGGAGAGACACAATGTATCATAATAGCATCTTCTGTATCCATTTGCACTGCTAATAATAACTTTCTGAGCTCTTCCAGTCAGCCAACTCTCAGTCCCTCACCATCCACTAATCTATCCCACACTTTTTAAGTTCCATAACAAGGATGTTGTGAGAGTGATAGCTTATTTCTGTAAGACATGAAAAAGATTTTGATTTGGGAAGTTTGTTGGATGTCTCCTTGCCACAAGCCAGATAGTCCTAATGCCCATGCATTTGCTTGATTGTAGTGTGCAATGAGAAAAATTGGAGGAAATGAGGCTTTGTATTTCACCACTGTGCTGTCTTAAATTTCTTAATGCAGATGGTATAGCCCCTGTGAATTAATCAGAGCAGAGGATTCTAAAGTGAAAGTTACATTGGATTTAACAAGAGTTTGACAGATTCCACCCAAAATGACTTAATAGTGAGATAGTGAGGCCACTCTTCTGGGAAGTGGGAACCATGAGTGTAAATTTCTTCAGGAAGAGGAGGAAATTGAATTTTGGTCGTAGACTGAGAACTTCTGGCAAAATATCTATCTTCCACAATTGTTATTCCTTCATATTTCCACTGATATATAACAAATAGTTTGATCTTCAGTAAAATGCAGCCTGAAGTCTAGAAAAAAAGCTTTCAAAAGGAAGGAACTCCCAGAATGTTAGCAGGGTTTCAATAAAGGTGATTAATTCTCAGTATTTCACTTTGGCAAGTGAATCAAAATATTTTTTACTTTTCTCAACTTGACTTGTAAGAATTAACATTTTTATACCATCTATTTTAGCCACATCTCTAATATTTTCTTCAGAAAGTTTAGGTATAAGAAGTGAGGTAAGCATAGAAGGGGAGCATTTAAGAAACAGCAGAGTGGGATACATTTCAACACTTTGGAGCTGGTGAGGTGAATCTTGATGAATCTTGATTTTTCATCCATGCTGTACATAAACCGAAAGTTTTAGGACAGCATATGCTTCCATTTACAACAAACATTTCATACATATTTGTTATGCTTTATGATTACCAGAATACTTCAGCACTAAGAAGGAAGATGGAAGCAACTCTCAAACACTATCCCTGTTCATATTACAAACTTTTTAGGCATTAGCCTCAAAATACATTACTGTTGCAAAAGTGTGAATGTTAAGTGTGAATTGATAACTACGACACTACACTTTTTATCCAACACAAGCTGCCACTTACATTCACTTCTCTATCAGTAATAATAAATGTGGATTTTAAAACCAGCAGCCTATAAAATTTTGCTTTGTTATTGTTTAGCCCTTCTGGCCCTTTGTATAGCTACTACTGAATCACAGGCATTGAGCTGCATTACAGTCATCTTAGAGATTAGGCCAAGCTTGTAATTCTCTTGACATAAGTGACTTTGTAATGGCTAATCTTTATTAATTACCATAAGAAGGAGAAAATAAAGCCAGGATGAGAATAAGAAAGCTAGAATAATCTTGATAATTAGGTGAAGAGTATAATGAGGTTATATTTACTTGGTTACAGCAAAGAGCCTGTAAAGAGGAGGCAGGAAACCTTTCTTAAATTTTTTTTGTTTTCCAAAACAAGAATAAAAATAACCCTACATATAGTATTGAAATATCCAAAGAAAGAGTACTCTGCTTTTCTCTGTTTTTGTGTTATGTTTTTTTTTTCCCTAAATTTACATATGAAAAGTCAGGAAAAAATGTACAAAATATAGCAGTCACATCATTGTTCTCATCACAGTTAATATTATAAGTCCCATTGACTTCAGTGGGAGAAGAAACACATCCATTAAAATTAAATTGTATCTGCAAAATTGCTTTTTATTTCAAACAGGCATATTTATTAAAGCATGATCATGCATACTTATAAAAAATACAAAAGCAGAAATACAAAATAACGTTAACAGAAAAAATGCTGTACAATCTCCTTTAAACATACCCTATTTTCAAACCCTGCTATTATACACAAGTCTATTTCTGGCATCATAGTCAAGACTGGATACAGAATACATTTGTTAATTTATCTCATATTAATTATATAATAAATATGTGCATCAGATACAGACTAGATCAAGAAATTATTCAGGTTTAAGTGGTACATGTTCTTATTGTGTCTGAAACAGAAGAAAAACAGTTATTGGAAACATACACGGATTAGTCAATTATGTGAAGTTTCTTGTCATTTTTCAACTTTTAAATTGCCATTTGATGTATGAGTAATGCAATTTAAACCACTTATGAAATGATCTTGACCTTCCATACAAGATAGTTGCATGACTTGTTTTCTTCTCTTGGTAATAATCTTTTAGTAATAATCCTAATGTTTGAATCTTTCTTTTTATACATCATTCTATTTGTTCTGCCATAAAATTCATCTGAAATCAGCAGAATTTCTCTTCAGATTACCTAACTCAATGATCTTCAATCTATTCGCCATTCAGAGGGACCTAGACAGGCTTGAGCAGTAGGCCCAGGTAAACTTCATGAGGTTTAACAAATCCAAGTGCAAGGTCTTACAACTGGGTCAAGGCAAATTCCACAAACAATACAAGCTGGGGATTAGAATGATTGAGCACAGCTCTGCTGAGAAAGACCTGAGGGTACTGGTAGATGGGAAGCTGGACATGAGCCAGCAACGTGTCCTCCCTTGCAGCCCAGAAAGCCAACTCTATCCTGAGCTGCATTAAAAGAAGTGTTTTCAGCAGGAGTCAAGGGAGGTGATTCTCTACTGTGCACTGGTGAGATGCTAGGAAAGGTTATAGGGCAGATCATCTTGATGGAAATCACATGGCATGTGCAGGACAGCTTGAGGATCAGGCCTAACCAGCATGGATTCATGAGAGGCAGGTCCTGCTTAATCAACCTGATCTCCTTCTATGATCAAGTGACTCTCTTAGTAGATGAGAGAAAGGCTGTAGTCATAGTCTACTTTGAATTCAGCAAAGCTTTTGACACTGTCTACCACAGTATTCTCCTAGAGAAGTTGGCAGCCTGTGTCTCTGCTGGATAAAGAACTGGATGATGGTCGGACCCAGAGAGTGGTGGTAAATGGAGTCACATCTAGCTTGTGACAAGTCATGAGTAGTGTCCCCCAGGGGTTGCTGTTGATGCCTGTCCTGCTGCAGGGGAGTTGACTTGATGACCTTTTACAGTCCCTTCCAACTCTAAGGATCCTATGATTTATGATTCTGTTTTGCAAAACACACCCCTCATCACAACTTATTTTTGTTTTACAAATTAGAGTATGAATTATGATCAGGAACTCCAAATTTTATATATACCAAGACCTTTTTTGATCTATTTTCTGCAGTACAGTTTTGGAAAAATCTTCTTTTCATATCTGTAAGAGGCATAGACATAGAACAAGGTAGTCATTTCAGTCAAAATATTTAATGCCAAAATTTTGTATGATGTTTCTGTAATGGTATCATTTATACACATCTAGAGCTTCTGTGCTAAGCATTGCATGTGAAAGTCTGCTGATGAATAGCCTAAATGTAGTGTTTGTTTACAGTGGCAGTGCTAGTTTGTATTACAGATGTTAATGCTATAGTCAGTAACTGGAAGATTCTAAGTGACTGTTGAGAGAGCATACAGAGAAGCATGTATAGTTTCCATTAGGTTTAGTACTAATTCCAGTTGTCAGATAATGGAAAAATGTATCACTTTAAGTTGAATTAGAACATTATGAATCAGTACTTCTGCATTTTCAAATATAGTTCTTATATGATATTGATAATAAGGCATAATTCAATTACTATTAAAGTGATTATTTGTAACCTCTTGGGCTTTGAGAAGAGATTATTTCTCTATGAAAATTGCCTGCAGTGCAGTTAAACTGAAGTATAAATGAAAAATATTATGCCACCTTTAATAATCAATTATCAGTCTCAAAGTAGAAAGAGAAATGTTCCTTTTCAGAAGCTGGAAGGCAGGTGTTCACTTAGCTAATCCTTACAGTGTTTAATTTCCTTGTTTTACCTCCTTTTATTTCTTTTATCTGCTGTATTTCCAATTCTCTTTTTCCATTCCTTATATTTCCAGTGTAGCACTTATGACTGTGCCTTTTAATTTATCCCCAAGTAGAGTTTTGCTGAGAGAGTGTAGATCATTTTCTCTTGTGTAATTTTTTATAGAGCACTGTCATCTGGTGCACAGTGATGTGTTGTTTCTGTTCTTTCTAGAACTATCCAGATTGAAAGATCTTCAGAGTGCAGATCTTCCTGTATTTCTATCAGTCTCAACTTTTTTTGATTTCAAGCAGCATCGAAGTTCAATCTTGGAACAGTTTCAATAAGAAGAATCATCAAATATTCCAATTTTTAAAAAGTTGTATGCTGCTGAATATCATTCATATGACATTGCTCTGACAGCCCTTAAATGAACCAATTAAATTAGTTACAATGACTGCAAATATCTGTAAAGTATTATTGATACATCTACAGCAATTAAATATCTTAACAAAGAAAAATACAAAGACTTAATGAAGGACTTAATTCATACGGAAATGACTGTGCCATGTCTAAACAACAGAAGCTATTGAAAAATATTCTGACATGAGTTAGACTGAGAAGATAATGCAGAAGAAATCAGTGTTGGAGGCAGCAATGTGCCTGCTGGTGGCTGTGTTAATTTTTTTTTTTTGTCTACTGAGTTATTGTGAAGAAATGCAAGACAGCTGGAATTTAAAAAGACAGAATTGTCTCTAGGATAGAAGGAAAGATGGGAAAAAGAGAAGGTCGGTAGGCACAATTATAAATACGTTACATTATCCAATTACCCTTCTAGACTTAGTGGAGTGAAAAACAAGTTTGTAATGGAGGAATAAAGGAGAGCTATATAAAGGCTCAGGTACACCACTGCTACCAGAATGGGCTCTCTCTCACTGCAGCAATTTCCTCCAGTCCAGAAACCTCCTTAATCCCATCATCCAGCACTGAGCTCCTTCAGCCCTTCCAGAAACATCTGTCCAGGCTTATATCTTCATATTTGCTACCCCTGTTGACATTTTATTGCATCCTCTTTAGACCCAGATAGATGTGCATGTACTGAGAGCAGCACAAACTCCTCCAGAGCAGTGAGATCGGCATCACCTTGCCAATCAGTGGCAAGGCTGACAATCAAATATCTTCTGAAGATTCTCATTTATTTAATGCATTTTCGTTGCACTCATAATGGTGAGATGCACAACTGCAAAAGTCTATCTGCGTTGAAAGACAGTGTTTTCTTATTATTTTAACTTTAAAAAAAAAAATAAATAAAAAGAGGATACTGTTTTCACTTCATAAAACCTCTTCATGAGAATTAGATGTGAAGAAAAGCAGGGAATGTGGTCCTCAGCTATTGCAAGTTACCCCTACATGCATTTCTCTTAATAAGAAGTCATCTAAAGCCATCTCAAAAGTGGATTTCTTTCTTGTCCTAGCTATGCTGTTTGGTAAATAATCCATGAATTTCACTGACTGAATATTTAGGAACCATCCTGCTAATGTGTTCAGTTAAGGGTAATTTATCTTTATTCTGTAGTCTTTTATTTTATAACTTTCTCTGATGTTTGCTTCTTTAAGGTTTTTATAAGGAACATTCAGGTGGGTGAATTCAGTCAAATATATTTAATCTCATCCAACCAGATTTATTCTTTATCATCACAGTCAATCTTGGAGCATTTTTCTACATCCGTTCCTATATGAATTTATCTTTCTAGAATGCAAGATGTACACTGTTGTTTGGTGTAATACATTAAATACTTCCCTACTTCCATTGCAAAAAAAAATATTCATTTGGCATATCCTAGGATTGCATTAGGTTAGAAATACCCAACTGGTGCTTTAGGGAAATATAGAAGAACTACTGGCATTAATAATTCATGTATTCATTATAAATGTACTGACCATAATGGAATATTTTAGTATTAATGCTAATATTCAGAGGATTGCTCTCTAGTGAATCAGGTACATCTATTAAAGTATCTGTGAAATGAAAAATCATTCAGTTTGAAATTCAAGCATTCAGCCTCTCAAACGTGTCTCCAGTCCCTAACTTTAACCTTCATCCTCAATTCTGGTCCCTACTTACTTGGGATTGAGAATATGATTTAGCTGCTCAACCTCCTTGATTTCCATAGAAGTGATTTCCTAATGAAACAAAAGACAGCACTTTTACCAAATTCTGCATGACTGAATAATTTTTCTCTCTGCAATATTTTGGTAATGGAAGAGCTGGAAAAATTAACAAATGAAAACGGCAAGTAATTGTGCAACAAAGCATGAGCACTTGAAGAAATAGCAGTTTCCAAGGAAGCATGGAGAACTATCCAGTTCCCAAAATCAGGGCAGATACTTGGGCAGGGTTAACTATCATTGCAATTTAAAGTCCAGCCTTTGCCAGTAATCTCTGGCAAATCCCTAAGAGTACAATGGCATGTAGCACATTCCAGTGATGTCCACTCTGGTAAGGAAAGCTACCTAGAGCTGACTGCGACCTTCGAGAAACTGTTAAAGAGAAATCTCTTGTCACGCTGGAGCAGCTCTTTCTTCACCCTTAAGTAACCGAAGATCAGAAGGAAAAGTCATTGAAAAACAAAAAAGAAAGAGGAGTTAATTACCTTGGAGACATACACAAAAAAGAACTAATGGCCTTTCTTTACAGATGAATAAAAGGAAGAATAAAGAATAATTGGCACTGTGGCAAGTAGTCTTCCTTTAGGTCATTTGTTGCATGGAGAATTACAACAAAGAAAAACACTAGACAACAGCTATAAAAACTGAGAAGAGCCAGAAAAAGCCTTGAAAACAGTCATCCACAGGTAGGGAGTGAAAAAATCAGGTCTGGACTGATTTTTGTCTAGTTACTGGCAGTAGTTGCCATGGTAGCACATAGACACATGTTTTAGTTTCAGCTGGGATGTATTTTTCTTCAGAGTATCTGGTGTGAAGTTATGTTTTGATTCCACGAGAAAAACAATGTCAATAACACACCAACAGTCGCTGCTCAGCAGTGCTGTACAGAGGCAAGGCATTCACAGTGCAGGGCCCAAAGAACTGGGAGGGAACAGAATTAGGACTGCTGACTTTAAACTACCAAAAAAGAGATATACAATACTGTACGACATCATGCAGAAGGAAAATTTTGAAGGGAGTGAAGTTATCTCTCTTTGTATTATGCTGCTCAGAGGGCTAGCTGGGCATTCATAAAGGGCTGGTGAATAACTGCTTGAGCATCACTTGTTATATACATTTATCTATATTTATCGTAACTGTTTTCTGTGTCTTAGTAAATATTTTTATCTCATCTCATTTTTTTTTTTTCGATTCTCTGTCCCATCCCACTGTGAAGGGGGAGAGTGAGTGAATGACTTTGTGGTGCTCAGACACCTGCTGGGTTAAACCACAACAGCACAGCACTCCTTCACGGCCCAGCTTCTCTAACACAAAAAGGAAAGAGGAACGGCATGAGATCAAATAGAAGACAATATAGGAAATGCACTCAAGCAAACAGTGAAAGTAAGTTCTGTCTACAAGGTATTATGTAAAACAGACACTACAGTTTTTTTTTTTTTCACTTACTATTCCCTAAGGTAAAACTGTAAGTGCAGTGTTTTTCAATTAAGAGATAATATATATTCCAGGATAACCATGTCTTCCACTTTGTCTAGATTATCTGTAACGCTAAGGAAATGAGAGTGTTGGCATCATTCTGGAGGAAAAAAAAAAAAAAAAAAAAAAAAAAGAGAGAGAGGAAAAGAAAGTATTGCTTAATTTTCTTGAAGTTGTTCAAATTAGTTTACTTACCTCAAAATTTTATATATGATGTTAAGTACTGTTATATTTTCAATACAAGTGGAATTTCTAAGTTAAAATTTATTTACAAAGTGTAGTCTCTTTCTATTTCCTTGTTTTTTAGCATGGAATATACTCTTTATTCTTAGGTGAGATCTCTGTTTTTCTGTTCAGAAAAAAAAGAAGAAAAAGTGAAGAAATCTATAGCGGTGCTGAAACTTATATAAGTTTTATTTTGCCTCTTTGGAAAGAAACTTTCCAAACATGAATCTAAAATACAATTCGAGAATCCTAGTTCAAGATTTTCTCTTTTAATATGACAACTCATGGTGAATATCCTAAAATAAAGATATATTTCAGTTCCATAGCATTGTAACTTTCCTAATCTTTTTATTTACATATTCACGTTTACAAGTAGAAAGTCCCTACCCAGAAGCTCAACTGTATCCTGGGGTGCATCAAGAGAAGCATCAGGTCATCAGGTCAAGGGAGATGATTGTGCCCCTCTATTCTGCTCTCAAGAGACCCCATCTGGAGTACTGTGTCTACTTCTGGGGTCCCCAACACAAGAAGGACAAAGAGCTGCTCAAGCAGGTCCAGAGGAGGGACACAGAGATGATCAGAGGGCTAGAGCATATCCCCTGTGGGGAACAAGATAAGAGAGTTTGGGCTCTTCAACCTGGAGAAGAGAAGGCCAGGAAGGTCCAGGAAGACCCTATAATGGCTTTCCAGTATCCAAAAGGAGACTACAGAAAAGCCAGGAAGGGACTTTTTATAAGGGCTTGTAGAGACAGGATGAAGGGAAATGGTTTTATATTTGAAGAGGATAGATTAAGACTAGATATTAAAAAGATTTTTTTTTACTCTGAAGGTAGTGAGACATTGGAACAGGTTGCCCAACAAGGTTGGGGATACCCTGCTCTGGAGGCATTCAAGGCCAGGCTGGATGAGGCTTTGAGCAGTCTGGTCTAGAGGGAGGCGACCTTGCCTATCGCAGGAGAGTTGGAACTAGGTGATCTTAAAGGTCCCTTCCAACTCAAACCATTCTATGGTTCTGTGGATTTTTTAAATCTTCAATCCATAGGTTTATTATTATTTTATATGTATATACACATTTTGTGTCAAAGATCATATATTGTTCAAATTAATTTAATTCTAAATTGTGACTAAATAAAAAGTTTAGTAAGGATACTTTTTAAAAAAATATTCAGTAATATCTTGCACACTGTATTAACATCATACCCTTACGATATTCTGTGGAAGTAAATACCACTGTGCCATCAGAAAATGTATAGCTAATGTCTTTACTATTAGCTTGGAAAGAAATGCTGTGATTATGAGTACACCCACTCACTGGGTTGATTTAAATACCTTTGGTGATTTAGGTAAAGCTCCCTATTTCAAGCCAGGAAATAATGATGGTTAAACAAAATTAGCTTGAAACTCTTTACTTGTTTACCTCGACTAGATGTCTGAATAGATTTTCCTCATTCCCCAAATTTCTAATCTCATGTAGTTGTAAGACGAATTGTATAGAAGAGGAGATGTACAACGCATTCTGGCATTGGATGATTTTTCCCAGCTCCTGCCCTGCTTCTGCTGCTGCTGGGGCACTTTTTCACAGCACTTGCCAAAGGGATGCTTCATAGCTGACTCTGAGTAAAGAATTTGTCCCCAATTTGTAATGGGAAACCCCACCTCTTTTCTCTTTGGGGAATAAAGTCAACTTAAAAGGAAACTAAAAGTAAACATCACACATGTAATTTTTATAAGGTTTGCCATCTGCCAGTGCAAATCTCTGAAGAACCATCCTGTGTAACTATGTAGCAACTAAACAATTTTCAATGACAGATGGCCCTAATGTCTGTACAATGCCTGGCTTTCCCCAAAATCTTGTTCCTGTACAAATATAAGGCTCTTTTCAATTTGTCTAAGAGTAGAGGGAATGCCAACCAACTCTCTCTGGATGATAGGAGACTATATGCAATTCTAACTTTGTAACTGAGAAACACCCATGTAAAATTTTAAAGTAGGCATTACATGAAAATAAAATAACAAATTAAAATAAAGTATTAAAAAAATAAAGGAAAATATTTAAATAGCAATGTAGCAACTACGTTTCTTAAAATAAGGTTTGTTGTCTCAGCTAGTGAAATTTTAGAAATTAGCCTAAGAACTTCCATAACATATGCATCTAAAACATAGCGTTAAAACCCTATATTTTATTTTGAACAACTGCTATGTTTAATTAGTTGTAAAGGCATATACAGTCCAAAATAAAATAGTGGCAAAGCTATAAACAAAGGTATGCTCATTATATGATATTTTTAAACTAAGGAAAGTAAAACCATGTTAATATGGATCTATATCTTTTAAAATATATTTTAAATTATTCATTAATTTATATACTATCACATAAAAAGTATGCATGTAGGAATTTTTTTTAACAATTCAGAAAGATGTAATTAAAAATTTATTAGTTATTAAGGAGCAGTTGGCCTGTAAAATATCCAATTCTCCTTTTAATCTGCCTATTAGATGCAAATGTTTTATTAATATCTTTCTAAATGCATTAAATAAAGCTGAAGTATAGATGTAATATAAATCATTATTGCTATTTTTAAGTGAACAAGGGGTAAAAGCATCTCCTTAAATGTGTCTGATTTTCTTTGAAGTTTTTACTAGCTTTTCTCCATCTTTGGATATTTCAGTTGTTAGTTAGCAGCAATGAAATAACTGTTCATGTAAATTTCAATATGTGTTTGTTTTGTTTTGAGTGGTTTTCACCTCCCCTTTTTTTACTATTTCTTGTTCCATGTTGAAACTTACAAACTTGACAAAATACCTTATGCATCCTATAGATAAGATTCTGTATCAATACTACTTCTGCAAATTACAGCCCACTTTATTTTCCTTCCTTAGAACCGCTTTTATTAAGTAGTGTAGAAGTGGCCTACTTAATCTGGAGATTTCATATTCTCAACAAAGTTAGAAAATTTTAACCAGGATTAATATGGACAATTTTTATTCTAGGCTAGAAAAGCTCATGTGAATGTATATTCATTTGCATGGAATACAAAGTGGTTATAAAATACAAAATATTTTACAGTGCCTCTCATTTTACCCACAAAGTATTACTGTTCTTAATTCATTGATGAAAAGCTCAGAGTACAGAGAGCTTAAGCTACACCTTACAAAAGCCATTCAAAGATGACAATGTAGCAGTGCTGCCCACCTCCTGGTGATTCAGCAACCGGTGCCACTCCCACGCTGTTTATACCTTCTGCTTCCAGGACACTTCTAGCAAAATGATCCTAGTTAGCCTGACCACTTTGCAATATCTTTCTAACTTTGCCACTTCCTGCTGCAGTCTGCTACCTGTGTGAACTCTCTGTGGCAAGTGTGGGGCTATTACTACTACCAGAACTTCCCAAGTAGTCCAGTGTAGTGACTGAAGAGGAAGAGGGTAAAAATGTATATACAATTTCTCAACTTACTATTGACAACTGTTAATAATTCATTGTTTTCTTAATGAGTATTTTCATTTGTTCTCTTCATGGTAATTGAATAACAGAAAGAAAAGTAAAATCCACTTTCAATATTCTTTTTTTTTTTTTTTTCCCCTAAGTGCTTAATATTTCTACTCAGATACATTTGGTAGTAAATTCTGTATTTTACTTTTTTTACAGTTGGGATATTTAATACTATTATTTACAAAACCATTTTAGTAATCTAGATCAATGAACAACTCAGTAAAATACTTCTCCACCAAGTAATTTTTGAGTATGTTTTAAAAAGCAAATTCATTTTGACAGCTATGAAAACTGCAGTCATGTAAGTCTGCATAATTCAGGGCCCACACATTTGCACAAATTCCCAGTGAAAGCCAATAACACAAAGAACTATATTTCTAGCTAAATGAAACCTTTATAAGACACAGGGAATATACTTTAATTTGCTTCATGTTGGAAAGATGAATGAAATATTACACAATTTGGAAAAAAAGATGTGCAAGAATAGTGTAATTTCTTGTAGTATGATCCTATTAGCTGATTTATTTTTTTTTTAATTTGAAGAGATTAATGATAAGATTGATCAGAAATAACTGTTTTAATTATATCTATCTTTCCACTAGACTTGGTCAATTCCAAGCTCTCCCTACCAATCCTTTATTTCTAAAATTTTTTTATGCTGTTTCATTGATTGCCACTGATTCATGGAAGGCAGCTTTGTAAAAAAGGATCACCATCTTTGTGGAAACAAATTGAACATGAGCCAGCAGTGCTTCTTTGCAGCAAAGGGAATCAAAAGCTTCCAGGACTGCATTAGGCAAAGTATAGCCGGAAGGTATAGGGAGATGATCCTTACCTTCAACCTCAGCATTGATGAAGCCACACCTGGAGTGCTCTATCCAGTTCTGTGCTCCCCAGAATGAGAAAGACAAGAACATATTGGAGAGAGTCCAGTAAAGAGATGGTTGAGTGGGAGTACACAAGGTCATGCTACCGGAATGGGGATTGTTTGGGCTGAGAATGCCCAGGAGGGGTATGATGTTTGTCTTCAACCCCTTTATGAGTGTCTGGAAAAAAAAAAGAGTAATGCAGACTTCTCTCAAAAAGGCTGAGGCTGAGAATCAGCGAGTGCAATTTGCAGCTAGGAAAATTCAAAACACACATATGAAAAGCATTACCATACCAATGCTGGCCAGATCATCAGAAAACCTGTACATTTTCTGTCCTCTGAGACAATCAAAATACTGTTGTAAGAGGCCCTGACAAGATTGTTCTTACTTCAGATTCAGCCCTGCTTTGAATAGGAACTTCCAGATCACCTTCCAAAATCTTTTTCCAGGTAATTATTCTACAAGTCTGTAAATACTCACTTTATGATGTTGTTCGCTGTAAGCCTAGGCAGAAATTAAGGTTTCTAAATAAATACATATATATATAAAAGTATATATATGCTTTTCTTCTCACCTATTTCCCTTTTGCAATGTTTAGAACAGCAATCAAATCCAGATCAAACCAAGATGGATATATTGACTACTCATGACAGAAAATTTCCTCTACCAGCTAAGCAGTCTTCACTGAGTAATTTAGCCAATCTGTAAAGATTATTTCTAAACTTGTTCTGTCACATATCAGTTTGTTCAATGTTTTTATACCACCTATGACAGATTTCTTTTTCTGATATTTCAGGATCCTCAGTATCTTAAGGATGCTTTAGAAGTTGTGTTTTTATCTAACAAAGCTCCATATAATAGAATGCAAAGTATTTTTCATGAATTAATGAGCAATAAATTTAATAATGCAATTAACGATAGCTTAGTCTTGAAAATATTCATTTGAACACCAAACAATGAAACAACTGTCTTGTTGCTGTCAAGAGCCATTTTCTTGTGTACAAAGCTGTCAGACTACCTGATTTTATGTCGTTAGAATTCTTACTTGTTACATCCACTCTGATACCCAAAACATAATCCACAGTGAAATAAAAATCTGAGCTGTCCATCAAGAAATCTGATAGCATTAACTGTACTGTGCAACTGTGATTTCCCCCCAGAAAATTCACAATAGGTATTACATAGAGTTTTTGAGTATTTAGTAGAGATGATTTTTTTTCCCTTTCCTGTCCTCCAAAAAATAAGTAAAACAACAAGAAAGCAAACAAAACAAAGTGTTATGCTAAATTCTAAACTCTGAAGTAATCAAAATATCTTCAGTTAAGATCTTCAAGAATGCAATGCATTTATACAGCATATTCTTCCCTTCCCCTGGAGAAAAGTCTAGAAATAAAGTAATCACTGAAAAAAAAAAACTAATAGTAGTAATATTACACAGACCACCGTATGATGATAAAATTAACTTAGAGGACAGAAAGTAAATAATTGAACAGGTGTTAGAAATTTCTGGTAATGTGCATATATAATTCAAAAGAAGGGCTGACACTATTATTTAACTTAGTATAAAACTTCAGAATCGATTTCACTTTGTAATAAATGAAGAATTTCTGATTACATTTTTAATTCTGGAAGTAAATGCTAACTCATTGGAAGAAAGATATTTGATGAAAATAATCACTTTTCCTGGAAAAGAAGGTCATTGAATATTCAATAAATAGATTTAGAAGATGAAAACTGGAATTTTGTATATCACCATTCTGAAAGCCAAGACACTGATCTCAGGTAACGTTTTATTTGTTCTTTAAGGTTTTTTGTCATCCGTATGAGATTTTGCTTTAATGTATGCTGAGAAATTAGTTAAAATTAATGAAAATGAGATTCAATTTCATGTTGATAGATATGTTTCATCATTTAGGAAAGTAATCTCATGTTTCAGTGAAGAAATCTTGGTCCCATGTTATTTCTTAAAGCAATCAATTTCTTTTATTTTCTCAAATGTAAATAAATAAGTTGTCTCTGTGATAGCAATCAGAATATAATCTAAACAGACCAAGTTAAAGAGACTCAATAGCTCATAAAAATATATTTCTACTTTATGAAGATTATGGCAGTTTTTAAATTAAAACAATACATCTTTCCAACATTTTGTCACTTTTCTTCATCCTCTAAAGATTCTCAGTCTTCTCAAGCATCAACTTTTAAAAATAACTTTTCATGATCTCACAAAATGTTGCTACTTCATAGTTTGTACTTCATAGTTCAACAGCAATGGCAGATCAGTGGTAACATTTGGGCAGTATGGACTAGGTAGTGGTCCAAAGCCCTGCCACTTCCTCAGGGCGAGCAATGCAGCATACAGGATAAAATCCTCTTCAAACCTGACATTACCTTGTGAAAATGAATCATTTCTCACCATCAGCAGGCTCCCCTGGTAGCTGAAGCACCTGTTTTGACATATTTTACCACAGATTTAATGGGCCAGAGAATCTTGCCCTACATCTGGTATATCCCTTTCCTTCCCTTGTTTCATAAGTCTGCTATGGCAAAAAGACTAATCAAGATTGTCTGGTGAGACTGAGCTGACCTAATGAACATATGTCTGAGTTAATGAACATTTCCTTGGACTCTGTCAGTATGCTTCCTAAGGCAATTGCAGGCACAGAGTGGCTGTCATTTTCTGAGCTGAGAACTTGTTCAGCTAGCTTGCCTCAGCAGTAAGTGACTTCAGTTAGTGTTGCTATTAATAACTACATATAAAGGAGCTCTAATTTTGCTGGGCCGTTCAAGATTTGTGGAAGGCAGAATGCTCCACTGATCAGTTATTTCTAACCATAAAGCGTGCTTCTAAGAGGTCTGATTTCTTTCATATGCCGTTTATTTCCTTAAATCTGCTGGAGTCGTGCAGCTGAAAGGAGAGAGATTGTAAGAATATATATGTTTTGAGGTGTTGTGTTAGGAACAGGTTTTCATATACTGATGTACTGTCTGTCTCCTTTCTTCCTTGTCTGGGTCACCCTTTATTTTAGTTCCAGCTTTGGCTGTGCAGCCTCATGAAATATCTACCCACTTGCTCCCTAGAATAACATCACAATGTTTTATTTTTGAGTGCAGGGGGTTGCATGTATGCACCAACTTGTCAGCAAGTATATATCCATCTTGGTGGTATCTGGAGTGTGTACGCAATATGAAATGCCAGTTTGCTCTTCTTTGAGTAAGCAAAAAGCTTCCCTCTCTAAGGTAGTCACAGTGGTATATGGTTATTTTAATTAAACTATAATTTATTTTAATTAAATTGTAAGTTATTTTAATTAAGCTCTATGACTTTCTCATGACAGCAGACTTCACTCATTCTCTGGGATTGTATGAACACAGCCTAAAACCTCACACAAAGTCTACAAAAACCTCTAGAGAATAAAGACTTAGTCCCACTATCTTCTTCCTTCCTTGTTCAGCTTATAGAATACTCTTTCAAAAGTGTTCTGTTGTTGTCATTGTTGTTTGGTTTGGGAGGGTGTTGTCTGGTTTTGCCACATATTTAAACTATAAAACGTGAGCTACAATTTTTCCAACAGTAAAATAACAATAAAACATTTTACCAGCCAACTAATATAATGTGACTGACTGAGTGGTAAAATGGCAATTCATCTTAGTGCATATAGATACAAAATGATGTACACATTTCATGTAAAATGTGAGTGGCTATAAGCTGTTCCTTCTTAATGATGAGGTTTTAACTGGCAGTTGTGTGAAAATGTCATCTCAGTACTCTGTAGCAATGGAAGAAGCAAGCGGTGATAGGAAGTTTTAGGAAAGTTAGAGAGAACAAATCTGAAATCAACTTTGTATCTTTGTGTAAATTGACAATGCAAGTAGTCCTTCAGTAACATGTGCAGTTCTGGTCACAACAGAAGTTACTACCCAGACTTGTTGTGTCTTCCTCAAAAAGTATATAGTGCAGCTTTGAACAGTACAGGGAAAAAAAAAAAAAAAAAGAGTTTCCATAGAAGAAAAAACTGAAGTGAGAATTGTTCTTTACAGAAAACCTGGGAGATGCTGAGAGATATGACAGAGGACTATAAAACGGTAGACATATAAACATTGTTCACTGTCTCTCATATAACATGAGTTAGAGATTTCTTTTTAAATCAGTAGCTTTCATAGTTTACTTTGGTTCAAAAAGCAACAGGACATATATCTGAAAGAAAAATTCATCTAAGCCTAAAGAAATACAAAAACTCTATATCCAGCACTGGAAGTCCTGGAGCTGTATATTTGCTGTTGGTGCCTGAATATATCCCCCTCTCAGGGCATATATTCCTGCCTGCTCTCAGAAACAGATTACTGAACTACGTGTACATTTGATCTGACCTGATGTATTAATGATTCATATACAATTTAATTTAACCACTTTTACTTATATTTTTCACATTCTTCTGTTAAGAATTGTAATGAATATTATGGATAACATTATATATATATATATATATATATATATATACATATACATATACATATATATATATACATATATGACAACCCCTCAGATAACTATGCAGGCAACCACATTTTTCTTGTATTTTAGGCTGCATTCCGTTTGTCCCATATAGTTCTACCTTGAGAGAAAGTTCATCCTTGAGAGTAAGTTCCGCAGTAGCCCTGAACTTGCATTACTCAGCCCTTCAGTCACAGTGAGAAATGAGTAGTGTTGTTAGTCTGCAGTCCTGTAGTTACGATTCTGGTGGAGAAGTGTTGCTAACTCCTATACTCTCTCCTGGGTAGGATTGCCTCATAAACAGCAGCGCTACCACTTAGAGCTGTTACAGTGTAAAGTTATCTGTTGCCACATGGCATTTTTTGCAATCTCCACTTCCTCTTCACAGCCCCTCGTTAGATGCTCAATACGTAGTTCTCTTCATGTATTTGCAATAAATTTTTAACCCACTTTATCTCACAAAAATAGACAGAATACTCTTTAAATTTGTTGGCTTGCTCCCGGTAACATATCAGCAAAGAGGAATCAAAGTGAGAAGTGGCTTGTTGCTGGCCAAAGACGCCAGATGAGCATAGCTGAGTGCTGCCTCAGGATAGCCCATGGCCATGCACCTGTATCAGGCATTTCTCTTTTTAAATAGAGGAAGAAATAGATGTCCTAGTGCCTGTGTCATATCAAGCTCATTGGATGATTTAGAAAAGATAATCACGATGTTTTCAGATAAGCTGAATGTAAGAACTGTGGTTAGCTTTTTATAAAAAAAGACACCAAGAAAGCAAGCTTCTTTTTTCTTTCTTTTCTGTGCTATAAAGATGATTTCTGAACATCAATTCATAAAAATGAAATTTCTCGGAGGATTTTAGATTAAGCACAGAAAAAGGGTACAGGTAAAGTCTTGCATAATTTTATTGCAATGTGCATTTTGCTCAGTTCATTGTCTTTGCACAAACAACCAGCAAGCTTGTAAACTTTTAGGTAGGTACAAGAAGGAAATTTATTGCTATGTTTATGCTGACTGTAGTCCTTGTTGTTGCTCTGACTGTTTGGAGGTCTAGAAACATGATTTATTTTCTGTCTGGTGTCAATACTGATTGGAGCAGGCAGACATCTCCTTCACAAAAGCCACCCCTTAGCCGGCACTAATCGCTCTCCTCATTGGCAAAGTCAGCACAGAGGCCAAAGATTGAATGGAAATGAAACCTCAACCTCTGGTCACTCCTGGTCAGGGCTGAGGTGTATGAAAGGATTATTGCCTCAGCTGCATGGTAGTTTTCTGCGGATAAATTGAGAATTTCAGTCTTCAGGGCTGTCAATCCAAAAACTTTTATGGGCATTATAGCCTTTAATAAATAAAATGAAGAAAAAAAAAAAAAAGGAAAAGAAAGAAAAAGAAGAAAAACATTTATTTACTGTGCTTCTGTGATAGCAAAACCCTTCCAGCTGTATATCTCTGACATGGTCTATTTGCTTTTAACCATAAAAAGAATAATGAAAATAAATGCAATGAAACTATAAGCTTCTGCAATTTCAGCTTTGCATCTTTGGTCAATAATTGTTTCGCAACTTCAGCTCTGCAGCTTGGATCCCTTTCTAATTATCTCTCAGTGAATCTGCCATTGAAACTCCATCTTCTTAAAGAAACTCATTTTTGACATCCTAAACAACTAAAAAAATAAGCACAAATGCAAATACAGTATGTACGCACATTTGAGAAAAATATATTATTTCTCTCTTGCAGTATTTGAGTTTGATCACTGCATGCAATGAGTATACTACTCAGTCCTATTACATAGTTTCTTCTATGCAAATATGAGCTCAAAGTAAAATTACCAGAAGAGGCAAAGATAAGAAATGTAATACTAGCATATTCTTCTATATATGTTGTGAGGATTCAAAGTAAAATACCTTGTAGTTCCTAAGAAGTGCACATTTAACTAGTGTAAAGTTGCAAATCTTGTTTCAAAATAAAATTAAATCACAACTGTCAAATATTGAGAGAAATATCATGCGAAGAGGAGACAACCTTGTTTTCTGTGAATATTTGAAATTTAAACAATTTTTCTGTAACATTCAAAAAATGGAAAAAAAAATCAGGTAAGAAAGCAGTATGCCTACCCAGTTAAAATACTGTAAATCTTTAATTCCCAGTCTAAATAATTAAAAATTGATACTCACTTGGAATCCTGTGAGTGCTGCTAACAAAGAACCTAGTTAAACTCACATCAGTGGAAGAACTTTGACTTAGGAGCCCAGTGATTTATGCTGAAATAGACTTATGAGAAGTAAAATTAGTAAGAGAAACAAAAGGCTTTGATTAAACATATGAGCTACTTCAGGAAAAATGAAGTATAATTGTTTAATACCAAACACATATTTTTATTCTTTTAACAAACTCTTTGATCAATATTCCTTACAGGAAAGTCTTTCTGTTACCTTACAGAGGGACCATTTTAGCATGTGTATATATAAAAATATCACAAGGAATTCAGATCAAACAAAACTTTGCAATATATGTATATTCTATTTGACACTGTCTTTCATAGACATTATAGAAAATATTTCTACCATCGTTTGATGAACTTCAGCAATGATAAAAAATAAGTTTATATTTCAAATTCTCCCCTATGTCTTACTTCTTGACCCTATTTGATAGTTCTGATTTTTCAGACAGATGGCATGGCAATTTATACTGATTCTCAATTTATGTCTGTGTTACCAGTCATCACCTAGATGTTTTAATTTGATAGAGAATGTGAAATTACTCTTTTCATTTGCCTATTTCCAATTTCATGAAGAATGAATAAAAAACATTTTCAACAGTAATAAATTCATCAATATCATTACTATTCACTCACAATCAAATAGTGCTTTCTTGTGTTCAAATGGAATTTCCTGTGTTTGAGATTTGTCCCATTTCCTCTTAATAAGTCCTACCACTGGGCAATATAAAGATGAGTTTGGTTCTCTTTTTCATACTCTCCTACCAGATATTTATATAAATTGATAACGTTGCCCACCTGCCCCTCTAAGCCTCCTCTGCTCAAAACTTCACTTTTCTCAGGTCCAGTTCCTAAATTTTTAGGCTCTCTGTAGGACTTCTTCCAGTAAATTTGTGTCTTCCTTAGCATTTCAGACGTGACCTCATCAGTGCTGAACAGAAAGAAGTATCTTTTCTCTTGACCTACCGACACTCCTCCTAATGCAGTCCATGATACTGTTGGCCTTTTTTTACCATAACAGTGAGTTGCTGGGTCGTGGTTATTCAGTCAGCCACCTAGAATCTTTCTCTGAAAAGCTATTTTTGAGCTAATCCACATCCAGTATGTCCTGTTGCATTTCTCACCATGGGAAAGACTGTTTTTTTTTTCTTGATGAGCTGCATTTTTTATTTTATTTGTTAGACCTGGTTGAGCATCCAGTTTTTATTCCACTTCATCATTCACTTATCTAATCCAAACACTGTCGGATTATCTAAAAAGATATGGGAGACAATGTCAAAGCTAGCTACTGCTTTTCCTTGAACCACAAAGCTAGATATGTCATAGTAGAAGGTTACCAGGTTGGTTAGATATTATTTCCCTTTCATAAATCCATGCTTACTGTCACCAGTCAGTTGTCTTTCATATATTTGGAAATGCTTTCCATGATAATTTTCTCCACCACTTTTAAAGGGACTGAGATGATACTGACTGGTCTGTAGTTCTCTTGGTGTTCCTTCTCGCCCTTTTTGAAGGTAGATGGTTTTTTTTTATTCTCTTCCACAGTTCACAAACATCTCCCGGTCATTATTGAAAGATAATGTAGAGCAGCCTTGCAATGACATTAGCCAACTCCCTTGGCTCTGATATGTGCAATCCTACAAGAATCATCAATTTATGTACAGCTAGGTTGATTAAGTATTCTCTAAACAGTTGAACCTACCAGAGTGTCTTCCTTGTTGCATACTCTTCTTCTAGTCTCAGAGGCCTGGCACTCCTGAAGACCATGTTTCCTAATGAAGACTGAGGCAAAGAGGCACAAAGTACTTCTGAGTTTCCATGGTGTTTATCACAGCCATTTTGCACTGTTCATCAGTACCCCATGTTTCTCCTAGTCATCTGCTTCTTCTGTACTTATAGAACTCTTCGCTTTTGCCCTGCACATCTCTTGACAGATTTTACTCCATATTAGCCTTGGCTTTTCTAACCCTATACTTACAAGATTGGAAAGTAATACTAGACTTATCCTGGGCGAACTTTATCCTTCCATGGAAATCAAATAACTAATTGGGTTTCCCAACTATGGCAAATAAATAACACTAGAGCAGTATATCAGAAAATCCAAGGAGTGTGTTTTATGAATTTACATCGTAACAATTGCCAAACACTGGAGAATAATGAACAATCTCTATTCCCAGACAAAGAAGAAATGTTTTATAAGGAGAACAGTGGGTGCATATTGTTATGGTTAGATCAAACAATTGTTTGCTCATACGTGAGCAGCCCAGTTCTCTATGTGATTTTTGCTGAATATTTTTTTCCTACACTTTGTTTATCCAGCAGTGATAGAGTATTTGCTCAAAACCTTCAACTGATGTAAATCAAAATAGCTAAGCTTATATTAATCAGTCAATTACTTTAATAGAATTACATCATTTAACTAGAGGATCTAAAAAAAATAAACATTAAGTTATTTTTCTCATACCAATTTTGATATAATACCAAAAGATTTTTTTCAACTCTGTTTGAGTAATTATCCTAATGAATATATCTAACCACAAATTAAGATAAATTTTTGCATTTATAAGAGCTATTAAGAACACGTGCACAGTATAACATGCTATAATTTGCATTTGCAAACAGCATCTAAAAGCAACTGTACAGTTTTATTTCATTTATACATGTAATTCTATTTGAAAGCAGCTTGATTCTGAATGCAGGTATACACCTATTTAATTAGAGGAACTACTTGATTCTAAAGCTAGGCAGGCAGTAAGTGAATAAGCATAAAATATATAAAAATATAACCTGTTGTACTAGGCTAAAATCATATTTTTCCACGGAGTTCACTAAACAGGGAAAAGGACACATGCAGAGAGACTGTTAATAGTATACATTTAACTCCTTCAGAATATGGCCTGGATATTGTATAACACTGCTGAGAGTTTAAAATTACTAGAAATTGTGTTAAAATTTAAAAATCCTTCCTACACACATAAACTTGACTTTACGAATGTATTTAATGTTCAACTACTTGTACATTTTTTTCTAAATTGTAACATAACAGAAGTTTAAATGCTTCTCTTTACTTTTACGAACAAATAACAACAACAGAAAAACAACAAAATACAGTTATCTAGAACAACATTCTCTTTAATTTATGCTTTCTACTGTGTTATCTGAGTTCTTCAACAGGCTGCACAACAAAATACACAGTAACAGCAGGGCACAGTTAGATAATTTACTAATAAATTTTTGACTCATGTCTGAATTATTTTGCTTTTATGAATTTAATTCTGCCTTCTGTAGACTTTGCAAATACTTTTGGGATGTCTGATCTTCCTTTATTTGTCAGATTCTGATTTCAATTATGGTTCTATAATTGTATAATTTCCCAGATGCTACAGGAGTTATTTCTGATTTACATTAACATTACTTCAGTAAGATTTAGAGACACGGATATTCTGGAAGTGTCTTCTAAAATGCCTCATGCCTGTCACCTAATTGTGTCTTTAAAGGCTTGTATTTTTTATGTAACACACATTAACATACTGCAACATGCAGTTGCAAATTATTGACAGCTACTATTCATCTTTTCTTTACTTCTCACAAAATTATAGAATGCACTAAACAATAAATGGTTATCATGATGGACTCAACGATCTTTAAGGTCTTTTCCAACTTGAGCAATTCTGTGATTCTATGATAAATAATAAACTTACTACAGGCTTTTCATTAAATTTTTTTGCCACAAGAGAGAAAGCAGAAGAAAATAATGTGCTTAAGATCCTTTTTTGAGTGATGCTCTTCACATACAGAAGACATAGGTGTTCCCTTAAGATAGCAATCCATGCACAAGAATGAGAAAAATATAAATTCTATAGATGAATGTTTTATCATTTTACTGTAAGAAAATTGCTTTGGGAAAGCTGCATGATACTTCAGTTTTGTGAGAAAAAACTGTCTGGAAATTAGAAATGTATAAGAAAAACATGGTAAAAGTTCATTAAGATACCTCAACTTACAAGAGAGGTTCATCAAGACATTTGTCTTCAAAAGTATTTATGACTAAAATCATTGGGAAATGGCTTTTGTTTGTCCCTCAAAGGTCAGTAGTGAAACTGATACTATTTAATATCTTCATCAATGACACAGACAGTGATATTGGTTGCACCTATAGCAAGTTTGCTGATGACACCAAGCTGTGGGGTGCAGTTGGCATGCTTAAGGGATAGAATGCCATCCAGAGAGATGTAGACAAGCTTCAGCAGTGGGCTAAGGTGAACCTCATGAGGTTCAAGAAATCAAGTACAAAGTCTTGTATCTGGGTTGTGGCAACTCCCACTATCCCAGTACAAGCTGGGTGATGAAAGGATTGGGCACAGCCCTTGCTGAAAAGGATCTGGAGGTACTGGTGGATGGGAAGCTAGACATGAGCCACCAATGTGCCCTCCCTTGCAGCCTAGAAAGCCAACTGTATTCTGGGTTGCATCAAAAGACATGTTTTCAGTTGAGGGAGGTGATCCTGCCCCTCTACTCTGCGCTGGTGAGGCCTCACTGGGAGTTCTGCCTTCAAATGTGGAGTCCTCAGTACAGGAGAGACGTGGATCTGTTGAAGCGTGTACGGAGAAGGGCAACAAAAATAATCTAAGGGTTGAAACACCTCTCCTATGAGGACAAGCTATTCTGCCTAGGGAAGAGACATCCAAGGTGACCTGATAGCAGCCTTTAAGTATTTATAGAGGGGCTATAAGAAGGAGGGGAAAAGACTCTAGCAGGATCTGTTGTGATATGTGACCTGACTCTGCAACTGGAATCCAAGTTTTGACATATGAACTCACTACCCTAAATGGTGCTTCCAACAGACATCTTTTTCTCATGTCCTTTTTCTACAGTTCATTTCCCTCTGCACAACAAACCATAAGCTACAACTTCTCTAGGTTCAGAACTTGATACAGCTTTCAAAATTGCTTTCAGGCAGTTGTCTTCTGTATTGGCATGTATTGTAAATACTCTGTAAAGGAATAGTTCAATTTCTGCTTTATAATTCAAAAATATTGGTAAGAAAAAACTTGGCAGGAATGGTTTTCATTTTCTCTGCCTTCAATCACACTGAAATGTAATGGCCAAGTATTCAAAAATGTAATCTTTAAGGGATATTTAAATGAGCCCATGGGAGTAAGAAAGCTTCTGCAATTATTACAGATTCATGTAGACTCAGCTGCAATTAAGGTCCTAAAAAGATAATTGATTTATAAGAAACAAAAAATCTGACATGGAGAATTTTTATTTTTCTAAACAGTGGTAGTCCAAAAAATATCCAGAAGATTTACTTTTCTGGAGAAAATAATCTTTTTAAAAATATTGCCATTTTAGAAAAAGCTATATAAACTCACAGACATTCATTTTGTCCTGCTTGATTTCATCTACAAGCAAGATAAGCATATTCTTGAGAAGAGTTGCAGACGATGACTGTCTTATCAAATTTCTCATCTGTGCCAAAAAAAAAAAGGAAAAAAAAGAGCTTTGCATCATCATGAAAAATAAAAATAAGTAAATGCAGAATAATAAACACAGACAGGTTTATAAAAATATTTCTCATCTAAACTGAAAGAATTTTTCCCCCAAAATACGCTTAAATTTCTTTAAAGCCCTACTTCTCACTATCTATTTTGTTATTTGTCAAATAATTAGAGCAGAATTTCATTTTTTAACACACGTCAAATAATGTAACTTCTTATTTTCTTTCAGTTCATAGTTCAGCTTTTTCTGGTTAGAATATCTGATACTTGAGAGTTTTTGTCATGAACAGATGGACTTTATAAATCTCTCTCCATCAAATTAACCCAGACAATGAAATTATACAGATTAAATTATAATATGGATGCATCTGAACTATTTCATGTGTATGTAAAAACATGCTGATTTCAGCTAGCCAAGGAGTCTACTTAATGTTTAAGGGCCACCTGCAATTACTCCTGAGCACAGTCATATTAAATACATAAAACACAAAATAGAATTACAGTTGGAAGGGACCTCAAGGATCATGAATCTCCAACCCCCCTGCCACAGGCAGGGCCACCAACCTCTTCATTTAATACTAGGCCTGGCTGCCCAGGGCCCCATCCAATCTGGCCTTGAACACCTTCAGGGACAGGGCATCCACAACCTCTCTGGGCAGCCTGTTCCAGAACCTCACCATTCTCTGTACAGAACTTCCTTAACATTCAACTTCTCTCCTTCAACTTAAAATCATTTTCCCTTGTATTGCCATTATCTACCCTTGTAAAGAGTTGACTCCTCTCCTGTTTGTAGGCTGCTTTTAGGTACTGGAAGGCTGCAATGAGGTCACTCCACAGTCTTCACTTCTCCAGGCTGAACAAGCCCCATCTCCCTCAGGCTGTCTTTGTAGGGGATGTGCTCCAGCCCTCTGATCATCTTTGTAAATACACACCTAATAAAAAATTTGTGTATAGTAGTGCTCTTTTTTGTTTGTTTGTTTTTTGTGCTGTGAAAATGTGAATAATCAACTAAAGAATCTTGAAGATAGCTACCTATAGATTTTTGAATTTTCATCTTTGGATAAGAATCTTCTAAGCTGTTTGGGATTTAATATGGATGTTCAGAATAACCACTTTATAGAGTATGCATACAGAGGGAGAACACTTAAATCACTAAAGTGTTTTTAAAAATCTCAGAAAAATCACTAAGGGATCTGTAGCAACTGGTGCTGCTTTCTTTAATGGTTTTAAATTCAGCCTTAGGGCTTTTCTTCTTCCATCTCTGCCAGCCTGCCCTTTGGGACTAGGGTGACTTACGGGATTGTTTTCTAAGCATGATAACAAGGCTTCTGACTCAGTTGAATGCTTTGGTTTCTTCATCCTCAGATGTGCTCAATCACAACACAAAATCACAAGGCATGGTTACTTGTCACAGCTGTTACTGTGTATTGGAAACACCATACCTTAGCCTTTCTACTACCCTCCATCACTACAAGCAGTAATGTCACTCTGCACATTTATGGCATGGTGGCATTGGTGCTCTCTGCCTTCTAAGCCCCATAATGAGCCCTGGTTTGTCAGCACCAGTCTCAGAGTTTGTGTTCATCCTCTAGAGCATGGTGCCCTCACATTTGACTCCCTTGACTATCATAGTCATCCAGATCCAACTGCAGAGACACAGGTAAACTGTATTACAGCTTTTTAATATGTGATTGCTTTCAATATATGTGTAGGAGTTTCATCTGATGTGTCTGACTAGAGATCAGTGGAAAGTTTCATAAATTCTCTGTTTCAAAAAAACTCTCTTTCAACCCTCCATGGAAATGCTTTTGTATCCCTTAAAATAGTTTTTGTATTCTTTTGAGGTTTCCTCTGTAATTATTTTCCATAATTGTCTCTGTTATTAAATTTAAAGCCAGTGTAGCCATTTATTTTTGAGATAGTGAGATATTCTGAGTTTTCCCAGAAGAAATGTCAACTGGTGAAACATATCTTTCACATTTGTCAATAAGTCTTTTGGAAAATATCTTTTACAATATCTTTTAAAATTTTTTGTGTATTAGAAAATAGTAATAACTCAAGAGCTTCATATACATTCCTGATAATTCCCTGAAGATTCTTTATCTTGATTAATATATCAGTCAATCAGAAGTTGATCATTTCTTCTTTATATTCCAATGCAATAACAGAAAACAGATTATTGTTCTGATCTGAATTTAGTAACATAAATAGTTTGCATCTCTGATATGGCTTGGTGACACACTGACAATTAGCAATTTGCAGTTCCTTATCAGTGCAGTGGATTACAAGGATTTGACATTAGTTTTTGCTTCAAATACAGAGATCATAATTTTTAACTTTGCACCAAGTTCTGGTATTCCATCTAATGTTTTCTTAATTATCTTATTAATATATTTAGTTCAGGCTCAATGCATAGGGAGAATCATGTCCAAGCTTTCCTTTATATCTTTTAACCAGAAATAAATATTAGGAGTGTTTACCATCTAGATTTTCTGTCATACTAAACACACACTTCTGTGTTCAAAATCTATGGAAGTAATCTCTTGACTTTTTGAAGAATCTCACATTTTTCTTGAGTATTATTAAATAATTTGGTATTCTGATAACTTCTGTCTAATTAATATAGTAAAAAAAAAATAACCAACATTTTTGTAGATTTTGTTTGTTTGTTTTGTCTGTTTGTTTTAAATAAAAATGTTTTGGTTTATATCCCAAATATCTTTTTTGGCTAACCATTTTCCAGTCTCTTGTGTTATATTGGTTTTGTTGGGGATAGCTTTAGATTTTATTTCTCTAACAATAACTTCTATCTTGAAAATTGTTTTCAAAAACACTCATCATCTAATAACAATTGGAGTTTCTATTTGTATTTTTTCCATCACTGAAGTAAGGAAATTATTTTTTAAAACCACCATTTAAAAGAGTAGGTCTACATGCAGATAGATACTCTTTGGAATTACGTAGTGAGAAACGATGTTTTGCCTGTAAGACTGACAGCTAAGTTCATACTATCCTGATTAGATTGCAACTGATTTTCTCCAAAAACAATCTATTTCAGAAATCTTTGAATAGCAGACATGATCAATTGCTGTTTCATACTTCGATAAAATCAAAATTGATCTTTAGCTGTGTTTGAAATTTGTGATTTCTTGAGCTTATTAGGATTCTAATTGAAAACTTTGAGTTTCAATCATCGAAAAACCCAGCTGTTGGCAGGTTATAAAAGTACTAGGAAGGCATATTTCCAGGATTTCCTGTATTTGAATGACTAAAGAATTTCTAAAACAGAAAATAAATTGCAATCAATTGCTACATTAACATATTATTCTTTCCTATAACTTAATGGATTATTTAAGAAAATATAATGATGAATGAGTTGTTTAAGAAGATTTGAAAGAAATCAAGATGTAACTTTATTTGATCTGTATGTAAAAAGAATCTGTTTACTGGAATAGTCTTTTTTCACCAGTAAAAAGAAAAATACATATGCACATGATCCAAATAATTTATTCCTATGGAAAACAACATGAGTTCTTCATTTTAAATAAACTAGTTTTGGAGCTCCAAGGTTGGAGCTGGAAGCATGGAAAATCCACAGTTTATTGGAATTATACAGCTTTTTGGAGTTTTTTGCTTTTGCTTTTACACCGTCTGCTGGCGTAAGTCTAGATCCTTCATCCTAGCCAATGTTATTGATCAAGTCTGTGAACGTAGAAGTTAAAATTAGAACATACTTCCAGAGGCAGGAGTCACAGATGGTATTTAAAATCCATGAAATAAGAGAGAGAATATAAAATTAAATAAACATTGTTTCATAAATGTATACAGTTAGTGATATGTTATCTAGAAATAAGATCCTTATATCTGGAAAATGAATACAATTGTACAAGATTGTGCAAGTGAGTTCCACAGGAACTTTGTAGCTGAAAGTATTTCAGCAATTTGTTGTGAATTTTATCTAATGAGGAAAAGACTATTATTTATGTAGTCTATCTGGATTTCATCAGAGCTTTTGACACTGTCTACCACAGTATTCTCCTGGAGAAGCTGACAGCCCATGGCTAGGACATGTGCACTCTTTGCTGGGTAAAGAACTGTCCGGAGAGCTGAGCCCAGAATGGCGGTGCATGGAGTTAAATCCAGCTGGAGTCTGGTCACAAGTGGTATTCCCAGGGATTGGTATTGGGTCTTGTCCTGTTCAATATCTTTAATGATGACCTGGACAAGGGAGTTGAGCGCACCTCAGTAAGTTTGCGGTTGACTTCAAGCTGGGAGGAAGTATTAGTCTGTCTAAGGATAGGAAGACCCTACAGAGGAATCTGGACAGGCTGGATCACAGGACTGAAGCCAGTGGAATGAAGTTCATCAGGACCAAGTGCCAGGTCCTGCATTTTGGCCACAACAATCCGAGGCAATGCTACAGGCTTGGGGCAGAGTGGCTGGAAGACTGGAAGAAATGGACCTGGGAGTGTTGGTCGATGCTCGACTGAACAAAAGCCATTGTGCACCCAGGTGGTCAAGAAGACCAATGGCATCCTGGCTTGAATCAGAAATAGTGCAGCCAGCAGAAGCAGGAAAGTGATTAATGCTCTGTACTCAGCCCTGATGAGTACTGTATTCAGTTTTGGGTCCATCACTACAAGAAAGACATCAAGGACCTAGAGTATGTGCAGGGAAGGGCAACAAAACTGGTGAGAGTTATGGAGAACAAGTCTTCTGAGGAGTGGCTGAGGGAGCTGGGATTGTGGAGTCTGGAAGAGGCTCAGGGGAGACCTGATTGCTCTCTACAACTATGTGAAAGGAGGTTTTGTGACAATCTCTTCTTCCATGTAACTGGCAATAGGACTAGAGGGAATGGCCTTAAGTTGTATCAGGGAAAATTCAGCTTGGATATTGAGAAGAGTTTAATCTCTGAAAGAGTAGTCAGGTAGTGGAACAGGCAGCCCAGGGAGGTGATTGAGTCACTGTCCATGGAGGCATTCAAGAATTGTTTAGATGTTGTACTGGGGATCATGGTGGACAATTAGTATTTTCCAACCTCTGTGATTCTATGATTTTCAGGTGGAACCTTTAGGGGGTTTCAGATATGGGAGAAAAAGTAAAATGTATAGGAAATAGAGAGGAAGTCAGAACCTAAGAATGCAGAAACTATAGGGCTGTTGAGCACTGCTAATCGTTTTTCAGTTTTTCAGCTTCTCATACAGTCCTGCCAGTGAGGGGGCTGGGAAGGTACAAGCAGCTGATCGGAATCTGGCTGGGAATTTTTCAGCGGGTGGTGAGTAATTGCTTTTGCATTACTCGTTTAGTAAATAAGTATATTATTATTATAACTGTTAGTTCTCTTTCCCCTTTCTTCCTTAGTATATGTTTTTTATTTCCACCTATGAGTTCTAACTTTTTTTTTCTGATTCTCTCTCTCATCCCAATGGGAGAGGTTGAAGTGAACAAAAGGCTGTGTGGTGATTAACTGCTTTCCAAGTTAAACCACAACAGAAACGAAGACAGTTTAGTCATGATTAAACTATTTTTGAATTCTAAGCAGTCAGCAGTATCCATAAATCAATATCAGTCCCTGAATATCCAGTGTTATTGTCAGACTTCTTATCGTTGAATAGGTGAAATTATGAACACCTACTATGAACAAACTTCTAAATGAACAAAAAAGAAAGAAAAAAGGAAAAAGAAATATCTTTAACTCAGGTACTTCAAAATTAAAGATATTTTAGAACGTTAGATTAAAACATTAATTGTGGGCACCTGATACATCTCAGCTTTTTTATTATTATATTTCTTTATATTATTCCTATCTAAGCTGAAATATACCTAAAAAATGTACCTTTTTAACAAACACTTTTTTGAAGTACCTGCTGCTCTGCACAGCAGAATGGGAAAGAGAAACTCCAGAAGTAGTGGAAAGATATTCAGCTTCAGAATCTGATCTTTACAGTTCTTGGTTTCCTTTTTTGTGTTTTTTGATTCTGTTTTCCATAAGTTCACAGTTTACCAGAAGTAAAGTTTGTTTATTTGTTTTTATAATTTTGCCTTCATTCAAAGAAGGGAAACATCACTCATTTTACAATTGTATTAAAGAAAAATAAAAAGAAATAATCAAGAGAAATTTCACCAGCCCTACAAAAATTGTGTCTATATATAGGCATACGCTATTAAAATCCATCAAAATATTTTTTCCTGCAAATAATGATGAACAAACATGTATACATCAGCCAGTACTGTTCACTGCTCAGTGAATTTTCTTAAAGGCAGAAATTTGAAAACTACAGTGGCAAGAACAAGGCATAGTCAAATTAGTATTTACATATTTGTAGAAAAATTTATTGGAAAACCAACTCATTCATGAAAAAAGGTTTCTTTCTCATTCCTTTCTAAGCAGTTGCATTTATTCCAAAAATGAATAGAAAACACGTTAAGAAAGAAGGGAAATCTTAACAGTTGCTGCTCTTTGCCCGTGTACATTTCTTAAAGTATGTCAAAAAAAGATCATGCAAAATTTCAGGACTTTTGTAGAGGAACTTAATAGGTGCTCAGTGAGTTATATGGCTTGTTCTCTAAACTGAGCACTATCAAGAACTCAAAATCATCACAAATCAGTCTCTGCCTCAATTCTTCTAAAGCAGTTTTTGGGAATCAACTATCTGTAAACATTTTCAGAATGGTAGATGCTTGAAACTGTCAAAGTATTTAATTTTCATAGCATAAGTTTGTGATTTTTGAAGTAGCTCCAATCTTTTTTATTTGTATCCTCATAATTACTTCACCATTTCTTATTCTGTATACGTCATAATATAATTTACTTTAATGCAAATGAAAGAACTCCCATACTGCATTAAAGTTCCACCCAACTTAGCATCTCATGCCTGGTAGTATCAATTAGTGTATGCATAGGGAAAAATACAAGAAATGAGGGAAGTGTAACTTGATTTTCCCCTGGCAAACCTTCACAATAGGATTAGCTTTACTATCAAATGATCGGTAATAATATTGTAACGCTCATTCTTCTTTCTGCTGCTTCTAGCAGCTAAATAGTTTTCTCATTGAGCTTCTCATTCAGAAAACCAGAAAGAGACTTAAAAATGAAGCTAGTACCTCATTAAAAACTTGATAAAATGACTTAGAAAAAAGTTGCCTGTCATAACTAGTATTTAATTCTCTTCTTCTGTGTTTCACTATTCAATTCACTAATCAAGAACAGATTATTTATTAATAAATAATACAGACACAAGGCAGATACCTCTGAAAGAAATGAAAGGTAATACAATTTAACTAGAGGAAAAACATTTAGTAAGACAAATTTAATTTAACTACTTGAATCCTGATTCTATATTCAGAATTCACACGTAGCTATTCCAGTGGTGGTTATCTGAATGAAATAGAAGTGTTTATTCATTTTAAATATATGCAACACCTATTTCTCATTGCTTAATCTGATCTACCTGGTATTTACTCAGACATAAATGAACCCTAATAAAAAACAGATTTAAATTCAAATGCAGCACTCCCCATTTTGAGTGATCCTTTAATGTCTATTCAGCTGTGAATACTGCTGGGTGAAACAGTATAAACCTTTGATTTCATGAGAGGTCAGAATTGTTTTGTTTCATTACGCAATGAAAAATCAAAATATTGAAGTTACCAGAAATAAATGTTGAAAAGAAGATACGTTTCATATTGATTAAATACTGTCTAAAAACAGACTTTTTTTCTGGGGTTTTAGAGGGTTGTTTTTTTTTACATAGTAGGAAATCAAAGTAACAAGTTGGTGTGTTTCAGTTTGTACATGGCCTGTCTGGGATGGAATTTTCTTCATAGGAGCTTATTTAGATTTTTTAACAAAACAATGATAAAAATATTAACTTTTTAATAATTGCTGACCAGTGTTTGCACAGCATCAAGACATTTGTGATTCTCACTCTAATCCAGCAGTGAGTAGACTGGGGACACAACCAGGCAGATGAACCAAACCCAAAAAAGGGATATTGCATGTCACACAACATCATGACTAGAACAAAATTTGAGAGGAGAACGCTTAGGGAAGTTAGTTATCCTTTGCTTGGGAAGTAGATGAGTGCTTGCATGGGGGGTTGTTAAGCAATTGCCTTCGCATTACTTGTTTTGGTTTACTTTCTTTGTCTCTTTTTCCACATCTCTTTCTCTTATTGATCAATTTTTATTTTGACACATAAGCTTCCTTGCTTTTCACAAAACCACAGAATTGTAGGCATTGGAAGGGAAGTCTAGGGATCATCCAGTCTAACCTCCCTGTGAAAGCAGATTCCCTAGAGTATGTTACAGAGGAAATCATCCATCTGAATCTTGAATATCTTCAGAGGAGACTCCAAGACCTCTCCAGGCAGCGTGTTACAGTGCTCTGTCACCTCATGTGTTCTTCCTCACGTTTGTACAGAACTTCCTTTGTTCCAGCTTTTTCCTGTTACTCCTTGTCCTGTTCCATGTTATACAACAGAAAACTATATGCTTATATTCCTGATGATCTGTCTTCTGTTCTTATTTGTTTTGTTGGGGGTTTTGTCCTCTTTCTCCCTCTCTTTCTCATTCCTATCTAAATACTACAAAATTGGAGTTCATTGTCTTTTCCTACCTATTTGGAGGGAAAATTTTACTTCAGTCTGTGTCAAAATTAGTCCTTCACCCTCTGGATTAAATTCCAGCATTCATAGGAAAACACAAATGGACTGGTCTTGGTCAGAACATGGATGCAGGGGTAAACAACATGGCTATTTGAGCAAAGATAGTAAGGGGTAATAATGAGTTATGAAATTAGGCTTCAGGCTAAATGAACAAGCAGCAAAGATAAGAATCAAGGCACAGATAAGGGTTTAAGCTCATTCTGCAAGTTGTCCTTTTTACAAATACTTGGTGACTGTTAGACAGTAGACTGTTTCAGTCTTCTTTCTCTTACAACACGCAATGATCCGTTCTGCAGGAAATGATTTCCAGAGTACTTTGGAAAAGATCATCAGTCATTGCAATGGGTTTATTCAGCCTAGGCTAAAAAAAAAAAAAAAAAAAAAAAAAAGCACCTTATGCAAGGTTTAGTAAACATTTTGAAGGAAATAAGAAAATACTAAAATTAAGGAGATTAATGCAGACATGGCAAAAATCAGCATGAGTTGACAAAATGCAGCTCATACAGATGTGTAAGTGAATATCTTTCCTTGTAATAAAAATGAATCTTCCAAACAAAGGAAAAAGACTATTGGTTTCATTGACTATAAAACTATTGGCTAGGAAGGTTTCAAATCTGGCTAAAGAATTAAAGATCTAATTAAGATTCTCCATCAGTGCTATCTTAATTGACTAATACATCATTCTGTTAACACTAATGGTAAACTAAATATGTTCAATCAATATTCAAACAATGAATTGTAGTTAATTGACATTTATCTTAATGGGCTTTATCTTAAAATATTAGCTGATGTACACTCACAGCTGTAGGGATTACACGCTACAGCATTAAAATTCAGGATATCATCTACAAGGAAATATTGGTAGAAGTTATATAAGGAAAATTCACTTACAAGAGAAACTGCAAATGTACATTCCAGAAATGAAAATTATATTGCGACTTTAAACATACATTTTTAATTAGATTATTTTATCCTTTTGTACTGAAGATACAACTGTAAACAATTAGATATTTCTAAATCATAATTTACCAGCTTTATTGAATTATGTTAACAGGCAAAATGAAGTAAATTAATTAACAAAAAAATGCAACAAAGAAAAATAAAACTATAAACCGAGGAATTGGGATCAGACATTCACTGATAGTATACAAAAGAACCTTAATATACATGAAACAGTGGAAATTAGAGTCATTCAGACTAGGATCTCCAAAAGGGATTAGCAACAATAGGTACGTCTGTTTTTCAGGTGCCTGAGAAGAGGCAGCTTTAAGAGAAGTCATATTTGAAAAGTGATTCCCTAGCAATTTCTGAAGTCCACATCACTTGTTATTTTGTACTTTGAAGTGGAAGAACACACACACACACACACACACACACACACAAATAATCACCCTTTTCTCTTAATTGGCCTTTATTCACTGCAGATGTTTATTAGAATTATAGCCTCAGACTGACCTGGCATTTGTTTTTAAATCTATGATTTAGATTAGTGTATAAGGTAGTTTAGGCTTCAAGTGTGCTAATGTGATTGTGACAAAAACATTAATGTTTTTTTTCTGTCTACATGCTCATACATTCTTATGGTGCTGAGAATTCAACAGGCATTAGAGTTCACTGGCTTTAATTCTGCCTTTAAACACTGAGATTTCAATCCACAGTCCACTGAAGTTAATAAAAATTTGCAGAAATCCTACAGAGCTGCTCCTTCTTACATATCAAATAACATGTTATAATGGTTTTTATTAATTCTCTTTAAATTGCCTACTGGCACAACAACTATAGTGCAGCAGTAGGTTACTAATCAATACCTTTCTACTTTGTCACAGATTTTTGTCACCTCAGGCAAGCTACTTTGGCTGATTTTAACTCAAATTCATACTCACCTATGCATCAAGTTTTCAGTTGCCTTCAATGAAAAACAAGATCCTAAATACATCTGTAGATCTGTCTTTAGCATTGTAGTTATATTTTTGCTCAGCTCAAGTTTGAGCTCAAAGTCTCATATTCATACCATACTTATTTTAGCTCTCAACTATAGACTCTGTCTGCTGACCTTACAAGCAAATAAATCCTTAGCTCCAAGGAATGTATAGAGAGATGCGACATTCAAATCTTATCTCTGCAGTTATTAGAAAGAGAGGTGAGCTATCTGCATCTGAAGTGGATTCATCTACATTTCTTCAAATGTCAAATGGGTCAGATATAGATGTTACATAACTTCTTTATTTTGTTCTCATAGATTTTTATGTCCTGCTTTAACACTATAAGCATAAGCTAAATGTATTTTGAGGTGTCTTAAAAAAGTAGTGTTGACAATACATAGACCCTATCTCACTGAAATCAAAGTATAGACTAGTGGGCTTGTATTCTAGCCAAAACTGATATTGTCAGTGACAGGAAAAGACAGTCTAGGAATACTATGCTGTTTCATTGGGATAACCTTAAACTGGTAGCCAAATGACAATCTAAAGAACTTGTTTCATGGCTTCATAAATGCCTTTTTTATTTTACCATAGATCATCAAAAGTGACCATATAGAATGCTCTTAACCCACTGTTATTTAGAAAAGAGTAAGGACATACCTTCTTTCAAGTGACAGTATGGGTAGGGTTACCACCTATTTTAGAAGGACAACTGAGACTTTCATGGATATAAATGTTGCAAGAGAAGGAGTATTTAAGGTCTATAGAAGGAACACAATTCTTTTGATATGTTTGGCTCAGAAACTTCAACTCTAAACTCAAGCAAAACTATTAAAAGAGGTACAGAATTCTAGGGGTATTTAGGAATGCAAGGAAACAGCCACAGACAAGCACAGATCCACACATGTGCAGGCATACATTCTATCTTATTGATTTTGAGAGGAGAAAAGATTACTGAAATAATGAGACTTGCAAGCACATAAGACGTGGTATCTCAGGACAGCAAAAACTAAAATAAATGTAAGAGAACATCTGGTCTAAATACTCTGCAAAATACTGAATGTAGTTGTAGGTCTCTAGTTAATTCAAAAGGATTAAATACTGGCTATATATATTTCTATACTTCACTATTTGCTAACTACAGACAAAGTGAGGGGTTGAAATCAGATGATCTTAGAGATCCTCTTCAACCGAGGCCATTCTATGATTCTGTGATTATAGTGAAACTGCACTAACAAAACAAACAAAAAAGGAAAGAAAACCATGCATGCACCAAATTTAAAAAAATAGAGGTAAAAAAATAAAGGTAGAGGAAACCATTCTAAAATGACTCTTTTCTGTAATTATTTTGGAGAACGAGAGGAGTTAAATAGTTATTGAGTCTTGAAGAATGAAAAGATAATTTACAGTGAAGAGAACTATTCTTTCGATCTTCGATTTGATCTGATCTAATCACAACTGTGTTAAAATTAAAAGGTTAAAACCGTAAATTATCTTATTTCAATTATAAAACCGCAAAATTTTAGAAAAATAAGTTATACTGAATTATTATGCTCAATGTTGCTCTTCCACATATTCATAACAAATTATTGTAGAAGATATAACTGGCAATTTCACACTGGCATAAGACAGTACTATATCACTACTAAGATCTTGACAGCACATATTGAAATGACCACACAGGGCAAATATGTGTAAGATGTGTCAACAGTGATCAGATATAGGTGTTATACCGTAGCACATCATTTCCATTATTTTAATGCAGTATTTAAAAGAAAATTAAAAATAGTTGCATTCACTGTCATTCACTTCATTTAGAGTGCTTCCAGCTGTAAAACCAAAGAAAATAAGAAAAAAGAAATATCTTTGCTTCTGTGCTAATCAACTACAGCAAATCTGTAAAATTATAGTATAGAAAGAGACTAATAAATGTTTTCTGACAATACAGACAGCAGAGTGATTATCACTATAGAAAATGTTTTACTCAGAAATGTTGAATGAGAAGCAAACACAAACTGTTACATGACAGCTGTCAAGGCCAAACAGATCTGTCTTGCTATTACAATAAGCATTATATATATATATTTTTTTCTACTTACCAGTATACTGTTGCCCTCCACAGTTAGAATATTTTATTTCTGTTAGATGATAAAAATATGTCTTTTACTATGTTCAGGTTGCTGTTCAGAGTTGTAAATATTGTTTGGAGTTATTTTTTCTTTTTTTTCCCATAATTGTAGGAAAAAATAAATAGTAAAAAGGGAATGTGGATAGCAATGCTATGCATAGGTACAAATTTTCTTCAGTTTGCTGTTGAAGAAAGGCTGTGAATTCTGCAAAGAAAAGAAATCTTAAATTAGGTTATTTTAACTTTTCCTACCTTTCATTGCTACAGTGCGTAAGTGATGTGTCAGCAGGGAAAGAGAAACAGGAAAGAAAGAATGGCCTCTACAGTGGGAAAAGTGGGACAAGAATAGAAAGAATAGGAAGACAGGAAGATTTCTGGTATGCAATGAAACTTTATTAAAGGAATCTTAAGGCTTCAGATGTTAGTGCTCCAGTTTCAGGAAAAGTAAAAGAGAAGAAAATCAACACTCTTAAATCTATTTCATTTTCTTCATTCTTTCTATTATAGAGTCATTCTTAATGCTGTACTATTTTTCAGAAACTAGGATTGTTCCCTTCAAATATAAATACAAAAACATTCCATATTTCATACTTTTTATGTGTTTATTGGCACTGGAGTATTTACACAAGTTTCATTATCTGATAAATTTGTGTCTGAGATATAGACCATTCGGTCTAGTTATTATTGTCTCAATTCCATAAAGCTGTATCTACTACAAGAACAATACAATGAACAGGCTTAAACACACATACTTATTTCCTAGAGTATTTTACAAACACAATATTGATTCAGTTAAAAAGAAAGTCACTATCCTAACACAGTTTATTATTATTAATCAAAATAACATCATGACTCTTTTTCAGTTCAAATAGTTTGAAGACACAATGAATATCTGCTACTGATCTGTTTAAATTTTGGAGGGAACTCATCTAGAATTCAGTCAGCTCAGTCGGGATAAATATCTAGGTATAGCTGTGTCACATGGAGAAAAAATAATGGTGTCTCCATTGAATATGATGAGCTGTATCTTGGACAGATGTAGCCTTTTCTATTAGGGATAAAACAAGTTGAAAATTTATGCAGGTAGAATATCTAGATAAAGTTAGGAGAAGTGGATTTTGTGTTTGTCTACTACTTTATTGCACAACTGACTACATTTTTCCAGTCACTGTTTAGGACGCTACAGTCAAAGTTTTTATATCATACTTGCACTGGACAGTAGCATTTAGATCTAGCCAAAAAAATCTTTGGGGAAGATTTTTCATAACCTTTGCTTAGTCAAGAGAGTATACAGAGTTTAATTTAATTATTTATCAAACAAAGTTTTTAAAGCAAAAATAATCAAACTGCACTCAACTTTTTTCTTGAATTACTGACTTATTTTTCCTGCAGTTAATGTATTTTATCTTCCATGGAGTAAAATCCATTTTCAGTAAGAAGTATGAAAAAAAAGTGAACTTATTTTTTAAAACATGACTCTTTTTCATAATATAATTTTGATGATCAATGTTTTTATGATTGAAAAATGAGAATATCCACCTGTTGAGTACCTTGAAGTCCTAATAACTTAGAGTAAATGGAGGACATGCTCCACATGAAGTTACTCTATCAGGAGCTGGATAGTGTCTTCCGCTAAAATAATACCTGTACATTATTTTGCAAATAAGAAGCATCAGTCCCTAAAAATCAAAAGGGCAAAAAGTACCAGTAATAATATATATATGTATGTATTTTACATATACATATATATATATATATATATAATATGTATATATTACAAGAAAACTCAGAACATTTCACTTAATACCCTTTTTCAGTTCAGATAGAATTAAATGAAAAAAGTCATTTAGAAGGCTCAAAAATATTTTTATCTTTAAAGGCAATAATATTTTTGCTGTTGTCAACAGTGATGGATTTATTGAGAGAGGGAGAAAGAACAGATGTCTTGGAATTCAAAATTACTGAAAATTGAATACATACAGGAAGAGGTTCCACTCCCAAATAATGTGAGATATCCTATGAGCTCAGGATTCACTTACTAAAGAGCATGGAAAATATACGCTTTGTTTAGTTTACTGCTTTCTTGATAATAGCTTTAGTTAATCTAATTGAGAACCACACTAAATCCAGACCTTCAAACACTTTTGAACTTCACAGACACTTGAAGTTCAGCTGTTGTCTGGCCTTACTGCAGATAATTTCTATTATCCATCAAATTTATTATGGGATTAACCCTCAGAACTTGTGCACAAACACTGAGGAACACAGAATCCCTCTCGAAAAAATTTCTGAGAGAGACTCAGTCTGAAAATGCAGGTATAAAAAGAAGCAAGAGGAAGCAATGAGCGTGTGTTGGGATTTTTGTGCATTTGCTGCTGATTTTTATTTGTAGTTTTTGTTTGTTTGCTTTTAACAGAACACTATAAAGTAGATGCAGAGCTAAGGCTGCCTTGATCCTTTTTTTTCATTATTTTTTCCACAGATAAACTTCTTTTCATTTTTAGTTAGGAAGCTACAGTGACTTGAAAAAAAGTAAACATGAACACAAAATAGGCAATTCATACTGAGTGCTGCTTCCAAATGTACAAAGCAATTTCTGCTGACTTCAGGAAGAAATCCACCAAAAACAGATAAGGGCAGAGTCCAGGGTCCTATGATTTCACCACAGTGATCATTATTACTAGAGATTCTGACAAAAAAAAGTATGGGGATACTTAGCCACAAAATATCATTCACTAATTCTAACATCTTAGGCATCAGGGAGAGTATACAATGTAGAGTCAAGCATCTCATAAAGACATGTTTTACATCCATTTATTTACAGTAAGTGAAAAAGTGAAAATTAAATAGCATGAATATATTGTTCACTTACAGCCTCAAGGAAATATTATACCCAAATGGATGTTCCTGGTCCCTTCGACAAGCCTGAGGAAGTGATGCTGCCTGTTCATTCTAGCACAAGTCCATTTCAGAAAGTCTGACAACGAAGTCTGAGAATGGTCATACAGAATTTCTTCTTTCTGCTTTTTTGTCCTATTATTTCATTATTCTCACCCCAACTGCAAGCCATTGTTCTTTCAGTAGTGTCTCTCCTTTCATTTTCCCTTCCAGATACCCTTCTTAATGCTTACCTTTTTTCCTACCAAACGCCTTCCTGTGATCTGGCTATAATTAAATGAAATGTGTAAGCTTCATCTCTCCTAGAGAAAACAAAACAAAACCCACTTCATTCTGTCCGAGATTTAGCTCATGATTTCCGTAATTTCACTGAGTAATTTTGGGTGTCTATAGAAGTTGCTTGTTTCTTCTTTTTTATTTTCAATCTAAAAATTGTCACTTAAATACCTATTTCTCTGTAATCAAATCCATCCATTCAGAATGCTGTTTACAAAAAATATTCCTAAAGTAATGGTTTGCACTCCAGACTGAGAACTTGGCAAATTTCTATATCTACAGGTTAGTGATTACTAATTTTAATTAAATATGGAGTTGTGTCATAAAATCACTCTGTTTACAGTGAGACAACTTGATATTGTCCATGGCTGCTGGATGAGTGATCATGCAACTAGTATAGGTATCGTCTTCATTATCATTCTCAATTGAATTCCCGATACTGAAAAGAGACATTCAAGTTTTCCAGTGGGTTTACTACAACAGAATTAATATGAATTGAATAAATTAACTAGAACTGACTTCACCGATGCCCAATAATTTTTCTCTTTGATAATTTGTTGGAAAGTAAACAGAGAGAGAAACAGGCTAGTTATATACAAAGTAATCAAAAGGCAATAATTATGTATGAAATAAACAAAACTTGTAGTTGAGGTATGCTTACCTAATGTGATAAAACCTGAGGGCCTAAATGCATATAGAGTTGTGTTAGGTAATTCTGAAGTAACCCCACTTAATTTAAATGCATGTTGATAGAAGATTTATGTGATATCCTAGTATATTAGCACACTCCATTTTGTATTTCTCAAAGATTGTCAAAAAAAGACCTGCTGGAGAACCTCTCTAATGATACTTCGTTTACACGTAATTTTATTCTAATATACAAAATCTGCTTTCCTTACTTCGCCTACTTTGTCCACGCTCCCTGAAGCCTACTTAAAAACTGGGACATTCATGCCCATCATTCCTCACAGAATGGCTGAAATATTCTTTTCATGAGTTACTTTTCATGGTTGATTTTCTTCATAATATGTCATGCAAATTATAATCTATTTTGTCCTATGAAAATGAGCCAAAAAATTATTAAGGTGTTTTTAGAGAAGTATCAGATTTTTCTTAGAGCAGTTCCCTGTACTCCAACTGCTACATATGGATAATTTCCTCACCTGAAACTCTTTTATCATTTTTCCTACTTGCTGTCTAATCCAGTTTGAAGTTTTCTAGTGAATTACTCACACCCCTAGGCACACAAGGCTTGGGAATATGCAAACACTTCACTCTCCATGCATCGAGCATCAGACACAGAGGCTGTGATCCACATTCCTACTCCACCTGCTATTGCTGAGCCTCTCACTTATGAAAGTTACCCTAGTTGCTCCACTGGTTACACCTGGGAGATCCATTTTTCTCATCCCACTGGTTGGAGCTGAGTCCCTTCTGACCATAGGCACCTGCACTATTCATCTGGCTCTAGAGGTTAGTAAAAAATTCATCCACATCAGTCTTACCAGGAACTGTCACCTAGTCCTTACTATACTCAAACACAAGATAGGAAGTGAGAATGAACAAAACAAAGGATTAAAAAATGATTTAGTAAGAAGATAAGACAGACTGTAGCAATCATATGCAGGATTTGGCTAGATAAGTGTACTGACCTGCTTCAGTTTACCAGCCCTTTTCTCCTCTCCATCTTCTTCTCCAAAATACTCCTTCAGAAGTTCTGCAAAATCCCATAGATCTCTCTTAAATACCCAGTATTTTTCTCCTCTTCTTTTTTCGTCCTTCTTACCAGTTACAAGATTCAGGTGGGTCCTGTCTGGCCCTCTACTTGTAGTTTCTTGATAGCTTATGAATTAGTAACTGGTGGCTTCTGAGCCTTAATATTGACTCTGCTATCTTTGTGTTTGCACCTCTGTGTGCTCTTGTTTATTGCTTCCTTCTTTAGTTATGATTCCCTACTGGATTTATTGGATAACCTTAATTAAGAAGATGTTCTTGCTTTCCACATACCTTGACGAAGTGGGGTCAGCCTGGCCAAGCAGCTAGATTCCAGGACCTCCCCATCCAATTTTGGTTCTCAAGACACCGAGAAAGCAAGATATTGAGAACACAAAGTCTTCCATTCCTTTGTCCCAGTTGTCCCTATTATTAATAAAAGAAAAATAGTTTTTAAAATCTGAATGTTTGCGATATCAAAGAAGATACAAGCTTCTTTAAGATCTAAGAAATTTTTGGACAATCCTCTGGGTACAGTTTTCTTATTAAACAGGAACACACCATTAAAGTATAAGGATGACATGCATAGTGCTGAAATATGATCATTATTCTGGCATCTTTGATACAGCTCTAGGTTTTTGTGGTGATGTTCTTGTTTTTGAAACAGATAAATGCTCCATTATATGTAATAACAAGAAGTTGACAAGCATATGTAAGCAATCATAGCAGAAACAAGTGGACTCTCCATTCCAGAGCAGTTATTTTCCCATATCCTGAAGTACAGACATATTAAATTTGTCTCCATGAATCACTTTTTTAAAAATAGTTTCGTACTTAGAAGAACAACTGAAGCAGTACAAACTTTAACTTAAGGGCCATATCAAACATAATTTTCATCAGACAGAGCAAAATTCTTTAAGAAAAACCATCTTATTTGGATATTTTTGGTACTACTTGTTTTGCTTATAGAGATTAAGGAGCAGCACATAAAATAATAAATAAATAATACCATGGAAAAGATGCTTACAGACCAAAAAAAAAAGAATAAAACCATTTATCAAATAGTAGAAAAGCTTCAATTTAAGTCTGAGTCAAAACAGTTGCTGCTAATGTAAATGAAAATGAGATATAAATATGATTAGCATTTCCTAATATTCATCAATTTTTATTTCATTACACACCAATCACTATTTTTAAGAAGTACTATAAAACTTTTGAGAAGTGTTCATGCTTGGCCTAAAACAATCTCATAATGTGTCTTAATTTAAATGTACACTAGACTCTATTTATCTGATGTACATACATGTCTGAGGCCTGGATTTGTACTGAATAACATGTTTTCAGGGAAAAGAGATATCTGTTACAGGTAGAACTCCTCAGAAATAGCCACAAGACATGACAACAAGTGCAACAGAAACTGTTGGTCTGAGCCGCATCATCTTGGGCTTTTACTGACAGTCTTGGAAGTTTCAGCAGTTTTTACAGCCTGTGCCTACCTTCTTGCACAGTAAAAAACTGTAAAGGGAACAAGTTCAGATTGTTACATCAACACAAAGTGAACTTCAGGAAGTGTGTATCTTAAATGTAGCTCTAATGCATTTTGTCTCTCTCTGTTTTTGCTTGGAGTAAGAGATATTTGTTGTTTAATAAATGTTATTAGTGTGTGTGCTATGATTAATCTGCCTGCTGCAATTTGTTTCTTTTATGATCCCTAGATTTCTGTAACTTCTCCAGGCTTGCTTATGTTGAGGTCAGCCCTTTGAAGCAGGCTGCAAGCATGTACATACGCTGTCAGTCCAGAGGTGGCCTGGGAGACACGGAAGTTGCTGGAAACTGAAGAGGATCCTGTATTCAGGAGAGACAGGATACAGAGCAGCCTGAGCACACTGCACCCCTGGAACAGCAGGGTACACACAGCATATGCAGAACAGAGAAGTTGATACCATGATGCTTTGGGCCTGCAGGCAGGTAGTATTACTGTGAATGAGGAAAGAGATGCAGCTTGACATGTGGAAAAGTTAATTGAATGCTTTAAAATGGAAAATAAGAGAGAAAATTTTTGTAGAAATCTATACCACGTTCCCTGTAATGTTAATTATAATAAATAAATAAAAATAATAAGAAGTTAAAATACGGAGACAAGAAAGCAACTAGAGGCAAACAATCTAAAGTATCATTTATCTGAAATCTAAACAAAATATTTCACAATTATCATACTATAATTATTTTTTGTACTACTATACTTAGTGTGAGGTGGAAGTGAGTAGCCAGGCTGTCCAGGTATTAATTTTAGATTATTCAGCACTAGTGGGAAAAGCAACACTGACAATTTCACAGAGGTTTTCACTTGCTTTACAGCCAGTTACTTTTAAATGTGAACACAGTCTTTAATGGGTTTGCATTTTGAGGGATGTTTTTTCTGATGCTACCAACACTGAACAAAACCAGTAGCCAGCACAGATAGTCTGGAGAAGTAACAAGTATCATCCTGCAAAGAGTTCAGTGTCATTTGTCCACTGCTCCAGTGCTGGAGTAACTTTTCCAGCTACTGTTGCTATGCTGTATAGGTCAGGTACATAAACTGGCTCACCAGGGGAAGGGGAGGTTGTAATATTTCCGTAGATTGCTGCTGCTGTTCAGTAGTTTTCCTCATATTCTCTAATCCTGGAATTCATGGAAATGTCAGCTTTCGCTTCTTGATACAGCAGTTATTGAACATTTTGTTTTCTCAAGTGGATCATACAGAGGCAGATAGGAAGATAAAATCACATCAATTTCCTATGTTAGTGGATAGCTGTTTTGTTTGTTTTCTTGTCATTTTCTTCTTTTTTTGTTTGTTTTCTTGTTTTGTTTGTTTTTTTAATGTTGCTAAAATGGGCTTAGTTTACACAAATTCTGAAATTGTATTGTTTATACAGTTAAATCTACAGCAAAAACTTAAGAGCCGCTATTGACAAAGCTTATAATGAACTTAATGGTACAGAAGGTCATTCTAGTCATTCTGATCATGAAATTCTGAATTATGCCCTAAGAAGACCCCTAGAGAATACAGGCAGATAAGGGAAAAAGTCACAAAGAATAAATCAAAGAGAAGCAAAAGAAAAAACTGAAGTTAAGGAAGCATGGAAAGGCTTAGCCTAGAGACAAATGAAAAAGGGCGGGAGGTGGAGGGGTGGGTGGGAAGTAAAGCAAGCCTACAGTGATAAAAGAAAAATAAAAGCAGAAAATGAAGATACAGAGAAATACGACATATATCTAGAAGAGAGAACAAAGTATAGAATGATTTTTTTCAGCAAACTCTTTTGTACTCCCTTGAAGCACTGGTGAGATCTTTTAGGATTCAGTTATGGAAGCACTATATAGATAAAGCTGAATCCCATTCAGCACTGCAGTCTTTGTTAAAGACAAAAAAATCATAATACCATCGCCAAACAAACAGCACAGACTTTGAGAAGAACAGAATTTTCTTCTTTACTAAGGAAAAGATGTGAAAACCAGGAACGAAAGAGAACTCAGAACTCTAACAGTAATTTACAAATTAAAGTGGGATAGGAAAGTGAGGGGGGTTGAACGTGTTTTTATGGAATTAAATTTTCCTTGATTGGAATGGAATAGAGTAGCTCATTACTCAAACCACAAAGATCATTGAATCTAACTGAAACTACAACTTCAGGTTATGGTACTTTATTGGGAGCATTATCCAAATGCCTCTTGAGCAGTGATAGGCATGGATCACCAACTACCTCTCTAGGAATACCATTCCAGTGTTTGACCACTCTCATGATTAAAAAAAAAAACAAACACCCAATATCCACTCTAGACTTCCCCTAGCTCAGTTCTGTGCCATTCCTATGCAGCCTGCCATTGGTGACTGGAATCAAGTTGCTGTAGAGACCAACAAGGTTATTTCTTCTCCGGGCTGGGTAGCCCAAGTTTTCTCAGCTTCTTCTTATAGGACAAGGATGTTAATCAACATTTTGCTTTGATCTTTTGTTTTCACTCTAAATGTAGCTATAAGTTTCCTCTAAATTTTAAATTCTCTGGATTTGTGATTATTCCCATTGGAATAATAATGCTAGTGGTAGCGATACTAACATTAGGAGAATTAGTAGAAACATCTATTTATGTTTACAATTGATAATTAAAAGAGCTTTAAAATCTGTCTTCAACTATTAGTAAAAACGTCCAAATGTAACAAAGAGTAAAACTACTTACGTATTCAAAAACTTTGATGTTATTCAATATATTGCTGTGTTTATTTTTTATTTTTTTTCAGTACTTAGGGATTATTTTCTATTTTGACATCATAAAGACTATTGTCAAACCTAAGCACTGAAAAGAAAGTAACAAATAAGTCAAGTCCTAATACTGGCTTATAGAGCACCTACATTTGTTTCTGCTTTTCTTTTATATTTTTAAGGTTTCCATTAAAGCACTATTACATTTAAGCCATAGATAGATTGTGTAGTCTTTTATTACTGAAGAGAGATGGAAAAATCATCACAGAGTTCTTCTAGGTGGGATGTTATATAAAAATATCAAACATGCTGAGAAAATCAATAATATGTTAAACCAGTGCATCTGCTGTGTTGCTAGAAACATTCAAGTTTTTTGTAGCTGTAATCTGAAGTTAAGTCTCTGTTGAAGGACCAAGAGGGAAGGAATTCAGAGAGTGTGGTACTCATACCTCTGCAATATTTGCCTTTCTTGCTTTCTCTGTAAGTGAGCAATATGATTACTGTATACTGCCTGCAAGAGCAAGTCTTGTGAACTATGCAGATAAGCACAACATAAACTGAAGCCTTTCCTCAACCTCCCTTGTGTTAAAGTCCACTGTCACTGGGACCAACTTCCAGATCCTTTCTCAATGATGATGCTCTTCTGCTGAACCACCAGAACTGGAGTTTCTGCCCTTTTTTGTTTCTCCCTTCTCCAAAGCCCATGCCTTTACCATAGGCCATGTCATACACACCTGTGTCAGGCTGCCGTACCTGATCTTTTCTCATTTCAACTCTGCCTTCGTTCTGTTATTTCTATCTCTAACTGATTTATAGGAAAGATGAGGTTTTTTTCCTAATCATGTTTTATTCATTCCATGTCAATACACTGAACAGTTGTAATGTTGGCAAACATATGTAGTACATGTGAGTCATAGCAGGTCTAAATGTGGTTGCTTGTAATATTCAGAAACAAATTATCTGAGTGGTTCTTGTGAAAAGTATGTGTTCTCTGTATCATTCTGCTGATATCTACAAGAAGATATAGTGTACCCTGTTATAGTGTCTCATATGTAATCTCTTGACAGTAGTAACCTGTAAACCTGAAAAGGCAAATTTCTCTCCTCACCAATAAAATCCACTAAGTCTTTTGGCTTTTGTTTTTGAATTTATTTTTTATAAACCAGTGATCAAGTATATTTATATCTTTTAGAGGTAGCTTAGTTTGAAAGCTGGCCTCATTGTCAGAACAGGATAACTAGTTAGCAAGCCCAGGGCTAGGAAGCCTGGAAGGCAGGTATGTGAAATCAGTGATGCATAGATCCTGAGATTGTGGGTATGTCATCTCAAAGCCTAGCTGACAAGAAGATTCAAAAGATGAACTTACAAGTGATGGACAGTCACATTGATGCACATTGATACATTTATATCTCATGGTAAGATAAAGGTAAACCCTAGGATGTCTCCCATAAAAGTAAACCTATGCTGAAATTATCAAATAAACAAGAATTATGATGCCTTCAATTGCAGATTAAGTCATTTGTTCTCAAAAATCTTTGTCACTGTAATGGTCGTTTTAAAAGAGAAAAATTGAAATTAAATAAATAAATAAATAAATAACGAATGTTGTATGATATTGTCTGAAAGAAATAAAGAAAAAGCAAATCCAACCCAACCAGAATATCTGTATATTTTGAGTGCTAAAAAGGCTTTAGGACTAACTAGTAAGGTATAGAACTAGTGAAAGGTTTTGAAACTGTAAATCACTTGTAATATCTGCTGTCATTTTACTCAATTCATGGATGGGATGGAAATAGGAGACTCAAGAGATTAGCAAGAAAGATGGATAAAATGTCATATTGATCCAGCAGTGCTTCTCATCAAGAACAGTTTAATGCATTGATATACCCATAAGAAAAGAGCATTGCATTTTTTAAGCTTATGTTACACCAATGGGATAACAATTTAAGAAACAGATAGCAGCAATGATGAACATCCTTCTAAGGCACATTTCACTTTCTGCTCCACATGAAATGGTGTGAGTGAAATATAATTTTATGAACTGTACAAAAATGTACAAAACTATACAACTAATCTAAGGACCATATGCTCAGTAGATGACATTTCCCATTGCAAGCACTCTCTTCTATTTCTGATTCTAATTATTTCTCAGTAATAGGGAGGATGCAGGGGAATCAGTGAAGGTGGGAATTTCAACTTATAGTCAACCATTTTTGTTTCTAAAATTGAGACTAGATTAACAGAGAATTGAAAGTCATATCTAAGTCAAGGGAGAGTAAAATATCTCCTTTTTCATTATTTCTTTTGAAGTGAATTTCTTCTGAAGTAATGATGGAGCTGTTAGTCTTAATATTTTTTTCTATTTCTGTAGAATTGCTATAACTTTCCCGGCAGCACTTATACCCTGCTTAATTTTACTGTTATTATTAAGTTGAGAAGTGTGCAGGTTTATTTGCAAATGATATAAGGTATTAATATAAAAGATGTTTTTCTAAGATGAAAGTCAAAGGTTGAATTGATTTCTGTGCAGTGGTGTCAAAGCAGGGAACTGTACACTTCAACCAAACTATGTACATAAGACAATTTTCCTACTCCATTTAGATAAGAACTCCTGGCCACCCATGAAGCATATTTACCTGTAACTAGAGGTGCTGAATACTCTTACTGAATATGCTGTTGCTTGCATTTACAGCAGCATGTAAGATCTCATACAGAATCCCAATTATCAGGCACTATTTCTCATTGTGTCATATATGCATTCATTCAACTGACCAAGCAAGACTGATCAAGGCTTGTCATCAGAACTATTACCACCCTGTATGTAAAGAGAAGATAGACAAAGCTCTGCATCACTCAGTAACTGGCTATGGAGAGACTTTATTAGGATTGGATGGCTGAAATGTCAATGCTCCTATACACAAAATGTGATGCCCTAACCTTCAGTAACTGTACATGCCCTTAATGAGGTGGCCAATAGAGATAATCTGGATAATTTTCTTGGTCCTTCTATTTGCTGCAGAAGATCAAAGCATAAATGCAACCCAGAGGTTAGTTATATAGGATAGTAGTGGTTTACTGCAAAAAAAAAAAAAAAAAAAAAAAAAAAGTCAAGAGGTGGGGTTCTGCTTTCCCAGTACACCCCAAAAGAAGAGTGTGCTGTATGAACCTGCTTATCCTGAGGTTTGAAGATTTTTGCATCAAGAGTTCATCATTTATTACTCTTTCTTTGAGGTGAAAATATACAATGTGTCCTACATGAATATACACGAATGCATATTTCATTTATGCAGAGCAGTGAGAAATAGTTTTGAGTTTTCAGTGATTGTTAAAGAGCTGTTTAAAAAAAATCTGTGACAAAAGAATAGATGTTATATGCTTAGAAAACTACCTTTAACTATTTCTCTCTTTAAGTTCTTTCTTGTAAACAAAAGCATAAACACAGAGGAGAAACTTTCCATGTCATTTTCATTTTATGTATGATACGGCCCATGAGAGCATCTTTAAAAACACACTCTATCAATCTCAGTCAATTTCTCTGAGCAGTCATTACTGAAATGTCACCTTCTAAGTTCCTCAAGCTGGGAGTTTATACAGGTTCAGGTTTTGAATATGATAGCTTAAGAAAACATAATTAGTACACTTAGTTAAATTCACTCAAATTTAAACTTATTATAGAAGAACGATGAGTATGTTACATTGTTGTAATTAAAAAAAAAATACATTAGGTAGTTTCTCTGAACACGTTCAATATTTGACTATTTCTCTTCTCCAATGGCCAAGTTCAGAATTCTGTTGAATTTTGAATAAATAGTCATATTGAGTTCTCCCTGTAAGCCATATTTATGAAATTAGGTAGATTTGAGGTCTCTCTTCCTGTAAGGCATATTTACGAAATTATCCAGGAGGCATACAGCTCCATTCTAAAATGCCTAAGAAAAAAAAAAAACAACTTTTATAGTGTTAAAGCTCTTATGAAAGTGAGACTTTCCAGTGAAAATAGAATGAGGACTTTTTAAGTGAGAAAGTCTAGTTTACATATGTCCAGGGAGAGGAACACCAACACAGTTTCTGGATCTTTAAGTAATGACTGATTAAAAATATCTAGAGAGTTCTGAGGCACAGAAGCTGGAGACAAGACTTCTCAAAGATTAAATTGATATTCTAACTAATTAGGTATGATTAACTGATATCTACACTTCTATACAGTTTCTTGAATTCTGTATGGTCACCCACATAAAAATGAAAAATATTCACAGCTCATCTTGCATATTGTCAAATGGCAAAGGAACACTTCCAGGAGTGAGTTTTCAAATTCTGTATTCCATCTGCAATATCTTGAATCAGCTTTCTAACTTATTTAGAATCACAGAATCTTAGAATGGCCTGGGTTGAAAAGGACCGCAATGATCATCTAGTTTCAACCCTCTTGCTATTTGCAGGGTTGCCAGTCACTAGACCAGGCTGCCCAGAGCCTCATCCAGCCTGGCTTTGAATGCGTGTCTGACATGTACTCTACCCCATGAAAATCAGAAATACCACCTCACGGTCGCTGTTCTCTGAAGAAAAAGAAAATCATTGCAAAGGTATTTCTGCATACAGCTGGGGAATCAAGTTCTGTTAGTATGTTAGGTGCTATGTACAGTTAGTAACTCAGTGTTTTCAAAGCACTTTGGAACAGCTTTACTATATCACTGAAAAGATAAAGAACATATCTCATTGGCAAATACTCGAGCAAGAACAACTATTTATATATAAATATTTATATCAGAGATGTTTGAAGCAAAGATAACATGCCTATCATGAGATATTACTTCCAAGAGTAGTAGTCCAACATGACCAGTCTTTCAGGTTGTTGCTTTATACTTATGGATATGGAGCTCAGGGTTATTATGTATCCGTGTCTTTCTATGAATATGATGGATGTTATATACAATAGGTGGTATCAGTAGAAGATTAAAAGAAAGTAACTCTGTATACAAGATGAAAATCTGAACTGAAGTTAATGAAACAGTCATTTCAAACTTCCAACTTTCTGACCATACAGAATTCTACACATTCCGCATAACTGAGATTTCAGGAGTTAATTTCTCCCATTTCATAATATCTTATATTGTTACCTACCTTTTTTTGTTCATAATCTGAAATTTTGGGAAAGCTGATTAAGTTGTCAATTGTATCTGCCAGACACTGGGAGTATCTATTGTAGTAAGAGTTAATAAAAGGTATGATGACACCTAGTGGTACTGGAAAATACGTATACTTGTTCTTAAAATAAAGACGTAGTGTAACACAGTTTGAGAGCAGCTAAAAAGACTGACTATCTGTGATTGTTCCTCTTTCATTTGAATACACAGATTGCAGTAGTGTGAAATCTCCTTTATGTGTTTATTATTTTATTACAGAGCAAGCATTAAAGAAAATATTGTTTTCATTACAGCAAATGAAACTTGTTTTGGAGATCCGTGTTTGCTATCAGGCCACATTGATTTCTCACTGCTCTATAAAAAAAGAGTTGTCATATGTAGCTTTCATTGATAAGATATCAAATGTCAAATATTTGTCTAACCTGCAAACATCAGTTCCACTGTGATAAACAGTGATTACAGAATTTCCTTCTTTTTTTGTATATGACACTACAGGAGACAAAAAAAGCTTAGTAAGTCAATTCAAATTTATTTTTATTTTAGCATCCTCTGTTTCTGAAATACTATTTTTGAATGTGATCAAACTACTTGTTGCTTACAGTGCCTACATGAACAGGTAACTAAAATTCAACTTCTTCAATTTGTCAAACAACTAATAGATTCTCAGGAACAATCTGATATCACTTATTAGACAGGGTTCTGAAATAGGGAATCTATTACCAGGTGGGATTTAAAGATATCTCTCCATCAGCTCTTAGAAGAGAACACATGTAGCTCCATCTAACAAGTAGCTGCTGAATCATGCAAGGAAACTTTAATTACCTTACCATTTTTACCTCTGTAGTGTACTCTGCCAACTTTATATTCTTGTTTCCTCTGAGAGTCTCTTGCGAATGAAAATGTGAAAAAAGGAAGACTTCCGTCCTCACTATAGCATTTATATAACTTTCTGGTATCACTTGTGCTGGGCATAGGATTTAGATACCTTTCTTTACTAAAGTAGTTTCTCTTCCCATGGGCCCAACTAGTGTTTTAGTCTCAAAAGTATCTGTCATTTGCCAGGTGTAATAACAACAAAAAAGTGATAATCAAGGTTACTAATTAAATAATGGAATAAATAACTTGATATGAAATAGGTAAAGGAGAGATGATTGATTCCTTCTTATGGATGCATTATGGATTTTACATAACCAGAAAGCAAGCATGTGTGTAGTAATAAGTAATAACAGACTCTTCACAAACTGTATTCCCCAGTAAACAGTGGGTAATGAATCTGAGTTCATCTCCATCCTAAAGCCTGTAGGAAAAAATTCTTTTAAAAAGTATAAAGAAAGATGCTACCTAATAATATCATATTATGAAAAAGATTTTGGAAAGTGACAAGAAATACATTGCACTATTCACAGGATTGTGCCACAAGCTCATACAGCCCAGGGAGGTGAAGCTGCTCTACAGTGCTATTATCTTGCCTTTTGTTGTTTACAGAGCACAGCTCATTAACAGCAATTTTATCCTGTAGATAGAATTACTTTTAGCCATGTCTTGAATTCTCCCATACATATTCATGACAAAAACACTAAAAAAAAGATAAAAATAATGCAAGACACAAAAAGAAACATGAATTACGTAGAAATTTACAGAGGCCAGAAGTGACACTACCAGGAAAATATTAGGGCTCCCTTTTCCTCCATTTTCCTCTAAATTACAATTACCTTTCCAACAAGAAGAAGTAAAGCTATCTTAGATGTTCAGAAAAACTCCTACTTTTTCTTTTTTTCTTTTTAAAGCCTTATATTTGATTTTTAAAAATCCCTATTTGAATTACGGATGTCCCCTAATATGGCCAGGTTGGATGGGCCATGAGCAGCCTGATCTAGTATTAAATGGGGAGGTTGGAGGCCTTGCCTGTGGCAGGGGGATTGGAGATTCATATCCTTGAGGATATCCTTGATCCTTGAGGTCCCTTCCAAGCTGGGCCATTCTGTGATTCTGTGATTCTATCAATGAATTGTTATGAATTGTTACAAAAGGAATTAATTTAAAAACCCTTTTCTCCAGATTAAGGCTCTTACCCAGTAGTAAATACAAAAGCAAACTCTCTTCCTCCATTCCTTGACTATGGAGAGACCATGTGGAGATAATTTATACATATTTCTGGACATATATCTTTTTTTTTTCATGAAAATTCCAAAGGAATAAGCGTTATCTGTTTAAAACACCAATAAAAAAGTTATCTGTCTAAAACACAGCAGCATGTTGGCTTCTTGTTGACAATCTCCATCCCAAACAGGTCCAGTATAGAGCTAGCAGTAGGGGTTACTTCAAGAACACTGCAATAAGCATCTAGAGCATGGTGATGGACTGGGAACACTCACAAACAGAATTAAAGAATAATTCCTTCCAGAAAGTATTTGCAAGCTAAGTTTGAATAAGACATTCCAAATTCTGAGGTGGTCAACAAGTCTCAGAAGTATAAGTGAAATGCAGGTAATCTTCATATTATGAGGGAACAATATATAAATAAATATATATATAAGTATATATATAAATAAATATACATATGACACTAAATTAAATTCATTACAGTGATTAATATTAAATGAAAATCAACCCACATAGTATTCCAGGGACTGCATTTTGAGAGTTCAGAGGTATCATACTCTCCAAGTGTCATGAGAACAGCAAAATCTAAATAAATGCAATGACTGTATTACTGTCTATTATGAACAGTTCAATGAATGACATTGTAAATAGAGGATATTCAGATAAATTGCTTCATTATTATAAGTAATTTCCCAAGGCATCAATTATGTAAGTTCTAGTTACAGATCGTTTCAAAGTTGTAGCTTGATAAATAATACGGACAAGACCCATGATTGATGCTGCAAGCAATGGGAAAAATAAAATAATTTCATACATCATGAGAGCAGATCTCATTTCAAAAGAATAAAAGCAGGAAGTAATATTGTTTTAAAAGACCTTCATAATCATGATCTATGAATTACATTTGCCTTTGGATTGTTAAGTCCATACTCCTAGTACATATATTTAATTGGAGGAAATACAGGTAATCTTTTCAAATACATTAAATTATGAATACAAAATGTTCAGTTGAAAACTCATTTGTTTTCAATCTTGGGTGCCAGTTTTTTTCCCATTAACAAGTTGAAATCTTTTCAAATTATTTTTATTGAATATTTCAATAGTTTGTACACATATATTATTTACAAGCGAGAAGAATTTGTGAATGTAAGCCTATGTCCATTCTGTGTTTTCCGTTTCTCCTTGCCCATTCCTATCCACCTGTAGTGCTTCCCATTCCTTTGTGCTTAGTCAGGCTACTGCCTTCTATGGACATGTACCTTACTCACAGAAAGCTCCCAGCAGATATTTTGACACCTTGATTCATACTGTTGAAGCTTTTATGTCTCATCTCTACAAAACAATATTACAGTATGATGGAAGTCTTTGAATTGGCCCAAGCAAAACAGAAATCCCAAAGATACAAAGATCAGCTAAGATGCTACCATTTGTCACTCATGTACATCTAAAATGAGCCGTGTGCTTCACAAAGGCAGTAACCAGTGTTTCTTCTAGCCTTCCATAGGCTAGATTGAAACTGGAAAGAGAAAGCGAAGAAGATTTCTCATAGGATTTCACTAGAGTAAAATCAAAGTCAGGCTCTTGGAAATAAATACATGAGGAAACATTTATTTTTCTTACAACAGAAGCTGTAAATTCAACTCAGTATGATGTAATTCTAAGAATAGATCTTCATCCATTGATACAAATAATGGCACTCTTCATTCTGTAACTGTCAGTAAGGATACATTATGGAAATTTAGAATTGCATATAATGTAGATTTGTTGTAATTATCATATCTGGTGATATTTGGAAAAAATATTTTTTATGTTCAATTGACATTTGCTAGAGAGACAGTAAAAATGAGCATATATTTCACAGCAGCTCATATCTTTTAATAGCTCAATCAGGTTCTTCTTTGTTGTTTTTTTCAATTACAACAGTGAGCCATAGGATGAACAGCACTTCTTTGAAAAAAACCCAGGGATGCTTTTTGTTTATTTGTTTATTTATTTTTCTTTTCTATACTATACATGCTGTTTGAATACGAGTTAGTCTACCCAAACATTTTTTATATTAAGTTGAAACAGGATGTGGACAAAGGTTTTGTGAAAAAAAAACCAATATGAGATTCACTCTTAGGTGATACAAAATCAATGTGTGTCATATTAGACAGCCTGATTGCCTTCTTCAAGCATTGATGTTAGCATTTGGGTCAGAAATAATTCTGACTCCAAATTTCTAAACCAATTTTTTATGTTTCTGGAGCAGACTGCACAGAACTGAAAGAGTTTGCAGTAGCTGAACACAAGTCCTTAATTTTCTTCAATAAGAGATGATAAATGCATAAATGAAGCCTATGGAAACTACTTAGCCTGCCATTGCTGAGGCTGTGTAGAAATAAGAGAAGAAAAGATTACATTATTTCCTTCTTCACAAATAAGTGATGCCCAGTATAGCACAGCACCAAGAATATCTGCATTACACATAGTTCTTTGAGTTTCTTTTGCATACAGAATTTCATTTATGGATTCCAATATCCTGTGCTGAGTTTTTGGGAACTTGGTGCACAGAGTGTTGATTCAGCATTTGGTAAAATTAATGGCATAAATATCTCAATCATGACAACAAACAAATAAAAGCACAATTAAAAAAATCTAGAATTTTGTTATTAAACTGAGGTTCTCAGGCCAGAATCATTCACAGCCTGTTCATAAGTGGTTTAAAAGGAACTGAGAAAAGCAAATCTATGATTAAATTTAATGCTCACACATCTGGACTTCTACTGGGAAATATTTCAATGTCCACAGATTAAAAAGAAAGATTGATAATGACAGATCTGCTCAGGTTAAAAGCACCAACAATTAATATCAAGAGTGCAAAACACAGACTGGGGTTGCAAAAAGGGATATGAAATGCTGTTCATATTACAAATGACAAATTTAAAGGTCTGATGCTTGATATTTACATGTACTTTTTGTATAGCACCAACTAGACTGCCTCATAATTAGAGACAACTCCCACGAGATAGAAAGTAATTGCTCATTTGTAGATGAGGTACTTCTAGATCAAGAAGTGATTAAAATATTTATATTGCACAGCTTGTTCAATTCACTCATATTATCAGATTCATTTACTTTAATTCATCATGCATCAACATTTACATGGTTTTCCTCCAAAAATGGTACTTGAAATAAAATAACATTTTATTACTTATTTTGCAACTTAATGATGTCACTGTGTGGGATGGATAGATGGTCACTGCCTCATTAACATTCTATATTTAAAGATCATACTTCTCTCTCTAAACATCATGTTCTGTACTGGACATGAAATATTTATTGGTACTTAGATAAAATAATTTTTAGGCTGAAATCTCCAGGGAATATGGCTTAAATTAATTAAGATTTACTATTGACAGCTATTCAGTGTTTTGTTAGTCTTGGGAAAAAAAGGTAAATTTTTCTTTACATAGAAGAATTTGTATCTGAAGCTCTCATAAAACCTGATATCTTAACCTGACCCTTATTTATAAACGAAAATCTCCATACTGTTCATTCTACATTCTCTCCCAGAGGACTTAAGGTAATAAATCAACTGGAGTAAAAACTAAAAAAAAAAAAAAAAAGACTGAAAGTAATCTAAGCATAGGCCTTGCCTTCCTGTACAGTTATAAGCACCTTGAACCCAACTCTACAACAACTACCATGCTTAAAAAAGGAGTTGAAATGGATCAAGTTAATGAAAATATTTCATCTTTTTAATCCTTCTTGATCAACACAATAAATTTCTTAGTTATGATTATTCTTAAAATATTATAGTTTTGTCAGCATAAAGTTATGAGAGAATTTTCTTCAAGATTAAGAAATAATCACCCCAATACAGTGACCATATTCAATAAGATATATGTTACAGAGATATATATATATTTTAATAGGTGATCATGCCTATGAAACTTGCCTTAAACCTGTGAATATACTGGCCTGTCATTTGTATATAAAATGGTATTTGAACTGACTAATTCACTTTAAACTGACTCAAGACCAGATAGGAAGATAAATGTACTGTGGACTAATTAGATTTGGGGTGAAACAGAAGTGTGTGTATATATATAAACATATATATATATATTTTAGTCAATAGAAATGGAATGTGGCAATTTTGATTCTGCAGGCACCCAGTCTGCACTTTAGAAAAAAGTATCAAAGCAAGATCAATTCTGTAAAGCATTTTTTAAATAAACTGTAAATGAAATCTCCAAGTTACAATATTTTTTGCTTGCTATTTCGGCACAGATAGACAACTTTCAGTGGACAGTTTAGGACAGGGAATCCACAGTGAGCCTTGTTGCCCTCAGGAAAGGAAGAAGAAATGGAGAAGAGCTGTCAGAACTCTGTACATTCAGTTCTGTCAGATATGGGCTGCCTACAGTGTCTGCCAGCACAAAAGAAAAGAAAACAGATGCTTGTCCAGTATCAGACTCAATGATACTTCCTAAGAGACTTTGCTATGGTTGGTTAAACAATAAACTAAAAAAAAAGAGAGAATTAAGTTAGAGGAATGTGCTTGCCGGGAAAAAAGCTTGCAATGTTTCCCTGACCAGCAAAGGGCCTTTAACATCATCATTAATGTTTTCAACCCTAGGCTTAGTGTCCTGCTATAAAAATCCTGTAAAAAGGCACACAAAGAACTGTAACGAGACCTTATTTAGGAGAAATCTCTCCCTGAAACAAACAGTAAGATATTCTGAAACTGCAAAACAGAACAGATACTAAAAAAAGAATTTATCTTTTTATTAGGAGAGATAAACCCAGTTTTTCTATTATTATGCAGAAACCTGACACCATGAGCACAGGTACTAAATCTTTCTCATTAGAGGCAGCTGACACAGGGAAAGGAAGGAAAAGAAGGAAACCATCTGCCACATTATGCAACAAAGGCTGAAGCCAGTTGTCTTAAGACTTAGTCATACTGGTATCCTATCCCTGGTATTTCTGCTTTGTTATATAGTTAACTGTGACTGTGATCTTTAGTGTTTTTACCTCCTGCTTCTGAGCCTTAAGAAAAATAACAGCAGAAACTTGTTAATAGCAGATCAGCCACAGGCCATAGTCCTATTTCTCATGTTTCAGAAGATTGAGAAACAAACAAAAAGATCTCTTCCTAAATGTTTTCAGTAAATTGGTAGTGCTCTTTATAAGAGATACATTTTTTCATTCAAAGCTGGAAATGGATCTCTTTCAAGGTTTGATTCTTAGTCCTTATGCATCTTACTGGATAAAACTATACACAAATATTGCTTGTTTTGTAGCATTGATATTATTCTGATTTTAATAGAATAGTGAACAGATTTTAATAGAAACAGAATCACAGAATTCAAGCTGGAAAGGAGCCCAGGAGGTCTCTAGTCCAACCTCCCAACAACTTGCTCACAGCAGAGTCAGTTCTAAATTTTGGTTAGTTTGCTCAGGGCTTTATTCTACTGGGTCTTGAAAGATTCCAGAGACGGAATCTAGGCAATCCAGCCTGAATATCTCTTATTTCAATTTAAGTCCATTATTCCTCTTGCTCGTACCTTGCACAGTAATGAAAGACCTGGATCCATGTCCTCAATAACCACCCTGATGGCTCTGCAGGGCTGGTGTTAGGTGATCCTGATGCCAACCCTACTTCAAGCTGGACCTGATCTGTCAGACTTTCCCCACAGGGCAGGTGCTCCAGCCCCTTACAATCCTGCGGCTGCTCAGCAGAAGGGAATAATCAATCCCAGTATCTACTTGCCATGTTTCTGATCATTAAGACCCTGACCTTGAGACTGTTGGTCACTTTGGCTGGCTTAGACTCAGTTCAGTAACTCTTGACTCAGTCATTACCCACTGCTGGTTGTTCTCCTTGAGTTTTGTCGCTAATACCAGATGCCTAGGAGACATAACCAGCAAAAGTCAGTCAAAGCAGACACTGAGTACTTTAGCCTTGTCTTAAGTACTTGGCATAAGTATTAAATAACTTGCCACTCCAATTTTTTTTTTGTCAGAAACCTCTAATTCTACAGATACCATTGTAAATATGTCTGTACATTTGTACTTTTATTAAAGGATAAGAATTATTTTGTGATAAGGTTTATGATGACATTTACTCCTACTGCTATATTTTAGCATAACTCTAAAGAAATAAAAATCCTGTGATAGACAGCTTCCCAATTCCATTGTTTCAATGATTTTACAGAGTTGGGAAATTCCCAGTATTACTGCAAGCTTCAAATTGCAATGAAAACTGACCTACTTCTCTCACCAGTTCTAATGTTATCCTTTTTCCTGAGTTGAACTGCCCATTCAGTGGGTTTTTTGTCATTCGAGGTTCAGGTGAAAGGTATAGATGAACTCCTTTCTTTCAGATTTCTTTTCAGTGAGGCTTCCAGGGAGACCTCATTGTGGCCTTCCAATATTTGAAGGGAGCATATAGACAGGAGGGGGAACAGCTGTTTATGAGGATGGATAGTGATAGGACAAGGGGGAATGGTCTTAAACTGAGAGAGGGGAGGTATAGGTTAGATATTAGGAGGAACTTTTTCACACAGAGGATGGTGATGCACTGGAACAGGTTGCCCAAGGAGGTTGTGGATGCCCCATCCCTGGAGGCATTCAAGGCCAGGCTGGATGTTACTCTGGGCAGCCTGGTCTAGTGGTTGGTGACCCTGCAGGGGTGTTGAAAATAGATGATCGTTGTGGTGCTTTTCAAACCAGGCCATTCTATGATTCTATGATTCTATGATTCTATGATTCTATGATTCTAT
>NW_024962263.1:36603463-36642405 GCF_019238085.1 Lagopus leucura
ATTCTATGATTCTATGATTCTATGATTCTATGATTCTATGATTCTATGATTCTATGATTCTATGATTCTTTTCTTCGGGACCATATTCCACAAATATACATGTATGCACAAGCGTATCTCAGCAGAAATCAATACAGTCTACGGATTTTGTTTCCCAACTCTTTAGATCAACTCTAACTCATTATTGAGATGGAAATAGAATCTGTGCTCTTAATGACATTAGGAAAACCAGGATTTTCTTAATTCATTTAAACTCAAAGCTATTTTAGCCAGTAGCATGGCTGAGCTCAAAAGGAGGGCTTTAAATTGAAGTTGGCAGGGGAGGGAGAGAGTTACCAGCAGCCTTGTGAGGGAGTGAAAGACAGGATCATGGAGTAAAGGGCATGGTGTGGTGTGACAGAAAGGAACCACAAATTCAACAAAATGAGGCTTCAGCAGAATCACCTCCAGCATTTGCATATAAGCCAAGAAACGATTAAAAGACACCATGATGAAGAAACAAATTCTTCAGTCCCTTTCTAGGAGCCCAGCATGCCGGGATGCCTCTCAGGTGTCTACAAACCTACTCACGCAGTATAAGGATTAAACAACATGAGTTATAGTTGTGTGTGCAATTGCAGTGGCAACGGTGAGGCCACATCTGGAGTGCAGTGTTCAGATCTGGGCTCCACAGTAGAAGAGAGACATGGAGCTCCTTGAGAGAGTCCAACAAATGGTCATAAAGATAATAAAGGAAATGAAGTACCTTTCCTGTAAGGAAAAACAGAGAGCTGTGAATCTTCATAAAGCTGGTGAGGGGTCTGAAGCTCCTTATGAGGAGCAGCTGAGGGAGCTGGGATTGTTCAGTCTGGAGAAGAGGAGGCACAGGGGAGACATTATTGCTCTCTATAACTACCTGAAGGGAGGTTGCAGTGAGCTGGGGAGCAGCCTCTTATCTCTTGTGACTAGTGACAGAACTAGAGGGAATGGATTCAGCAGCACCAGGGGAGATTCAGGCTGGACATTAGGAAATACTACTTCTCTGAAAGAGTAGTCAGGGACTGGAATGGGCTGCCAAGGGAGGTGGTAGAGTCACCCACCCTGGAGGTGTTCAAGGAATGTTTGGACATTGTGCTGAGGAATAGTTTAGTGAGAATTATTGGTGATGGTGGATGGTTGGACTGGGTGGTCTTCTGGGTCTTTTCCAACCTTGGTGATTCTATGACTCTATGAATCATCTTAGAGAAGAGAAGGCTAAGGGATGATCTCATCAGTGTATGTAAATACCTGAAGAGACAATACAAGTAAATGGAAGCCAGACTCTTCTTCACTGTGAGAGTGATGGAACACTGGCATAGTTTGCCAAAAGCTGATGTGGAGTGTTTCTCCCTGAAGATCCTCAAAAGCCATCTGGACATGGTCCTATTCAATCTGCTCTGGATGGCTCTGTTTGAGCAGGGAGGTTGGACCAGATAACCTCCAGAAGATCATTCCACATCACCCATTCTTTGATTCTGTGATTCTGTGACTGAAAACACAGCCTGCTGATACAAGGTAGGAAACTGATCTTCAGTACTGTAAAGTGTATTAGGTTTACATATATTAGGTTTTAGTAGTGGAGGAGAACTGCAGGGTGGCTTCTGTGAGCAGAGCCCAGCAGCTGCCCCATGTCAGAACAGAGCCAGTTGCTCCAAAAGGGACCCACACTACCAGAACTAAGCCAAGAGCAATGCTGGATGTGCCTGGGAGAGTAGGTTTCAAAAAGGAAAAAACTGCTGCACAACAGCAACTGGAGAGAGGAGTGAGAGATGTAAGAAAACAGCCCTGTAGCCACCAAAGTGAGTGCAGAAGGAGAGAAGGAAGTGCTCCAGGCACGGAGCAGAAGTTTCTGCAGTACATGGTGAACCTACTAAACATGGTCTATTTTGATAGAACAAGGGGAAATGGTTTCAAGCTCAAAGAAGGTAGATTTAGGTTAGATATAAAAAATCTTTTAGAGTGAGAGTGGTGAAGCACTGGCATGGGTTGCCAGAGGTGTGGTGAGCATCCCAGTGCATCCCTGGAGACTTTCAAGGCTAGATTAGATCAGACCCTGGGCAACCTGATCAAGCTGTTGGATCAGCTGTCTCTGTTCATTGCAGGGGAATTGGACTAGATGACCTTTAATGGTCCTTTCCAACTCTAAGGATTCTATGATTCTATGGAGCAGTTCTTGGAGAGCTGCAGCCTGTGGGAAGCACACAGTTCAGGAAGGATAGCATCCTATGAGATGGACTCCAGAAGGCTAAGCATTACGGACAGTTCATCACCTTCATTCCCCTTCCCTTTGCACTGTTCAAATATGCAGTAAATAGAAGTTGGATAGAGGAGGAAGGTGGTTTTAGTTTGCTTTTAGTTCTCATTGCTTAATTTTATGATCAGTAGGCATTAAATTACATTAATCTCCCTTATTCTGAGTCTGTTTTGCCCAAACAATAATCTGTAAGTGATCTCTGAATCCTGATCTCAATATTTTTATTTTCTATTGTATTTTCTTTCCCTATCCTTTCGAGGAAGGAGAAAGTAGTGTGGTGATGTCACACATGTGGAGATATAGATTGCTGATTTCTCTTAGAGGTTCTATCTCCAAGCCTTTCTTTGGTTCTATACCTAAAAGTAAATTTAATTTTGTCTTCAAAAAGTAAATTTATACACATATGTACAAATATACACAAAAGAAATAAAAACCTTAGAGTAAGTTAAAAATGACGAAGTTTCCGACCAATAATGGGATGCTTCTGGAAGCAGCTCTTCAGATTTCTCTAGGGACTTCTGGTTACCAAAGACAGACATAATATTTTCTCATTATTCAGTCTTCAGTAGAGAGGAAACAGAGTATCATCTTCTTTGCAGTCACACTGAAGAAGAGGTATTTTTAACAAGTAAATTAAAGCAGTAAAATGAAGGAAAGATGGCTGCACAACTTACGATGATGCACAGTTATTGCAGTGAAAGAGATGAGCTGTGAACACTTCTGTCAGATTCCTTCAAGAAAAAAAAAAAAAGAAAATCCTCTTGAGAAATCTGATTTAAGAAGTGAAGGAGGCAAGAGGAATAAGGAAAACAGAGTGCTTGAGCATACGAGCATATGCATTCCTACACCTGGTAATTCTTATCTGCATAGTTTTGCATTCATCAACACAAGACAAACAGATGCAAATTGTGGAGGAATCATTTGTGTGTCTTGCTGTTTCAGTCAAATCATCAGTTTTTCAAACAGTAAGCAAAACATTTTCCATTTAACACTACCTTTGGCAAAGCAGTATGATTTAGATCAGTGTTTTTAAATGTGGACAGTAGATGTTACCCCAACTGTTTCTTCCCAGAAGGTCTTGTGGGTGGAGGCGTGTGAGGAGTGGCTGAGGTCCCTTTGTTTGTTCTGCCTAGGGAAGGGAAGACTGAGGGGAAGACTCGTGTTGACCTACAGCTCCTCACAGTGGGAGCAGAGGGCATCTCCTCTCTCTGGTGACAGCAACAGGACCCGAGTGAATAGCATGAAGCTGACAGGGAAGTGTCAGGTTGGATATTGGAAAAGGTTTCTTCACTGGAAGGGTAATTGGGCACTGAAATGGGCTCTCTAAGGAAATGGCCGTGACACAAACTGCTGAAGTTCAAGGAGCGTTTGGACAAAGTGCTTAAACATCTGGTTTGATTTTGGGTGGTTTTATGTGGAGTCTGAAGTTGGACTCAGTGATTTTTACTGATCATTTCTCATTTCTTTAAAATGCATTGTAATTTCCATTTATTATGTGGGACTTTTTAAATCCCCCATACAGTTTAGAACAATAGCTCCACAGAGGTTTAATGACACCAGTATTATTACCTCATTATCTTCATGTCTTTTAGCCTTTTTTATGCTTAAGAAATCTTATGGTAAAATCTACAGTTATAGTTTCTTCTTCAATCTCATAGTTAAGGTGTAACTTTTACATATAGAAGTAAGGTGACTAAATTCTACCTTCTGGAAAACCATATTTTGTAGTCTTGTATACATTGATTATAGCTCATTTATCCTTTCCTTCAATTTCTCCAACCATGAAAGGAAGATAATTGTACATAGCTGCTAAATGTTCTTCACTGGAAGGCAGAGGAGACTTCTAATTGCATTTTGATTAGTTTCTCATTGAAACTGGTGATGAAATTACCATTGGTATTAATTACTGGACTATTTGTGGAAACTGCATATAGGATTTGAGGAGACCTTAAGAAGTAATACGATCAGCCTCGTGTTCTCATCCATGAAGACAATCAGTTATAACTGATGGTCATGTACTCTGTCTTCTAAAATCTCTGTGATTTCTCAAGGTAACCTATTCGGTGGTTTAGTTATACTTGCAAGATTTTTTTCTCCAGTTTCTGAAATTAGTCTTCTGTAAGCTAAATCAAGTTAACTAGTATCACGTTTTTTCTCAGCCTTCATATTCTCACTCTTGTTCTGTTATCTTTGGAAGACTACCAGAGCACCTCTATTAAAGACAGTTTGCAGATGTTGAAGTGATAGTTTCTAAAGCACACAACTACTAATTATTAAAAGAGTATTATTTATGTTCTCTTAAAATCCCAGATCCCAGGTGATATTTGTAGCTCAAATAAAGTAGAACATGAAGAGTTAAAAGTCCTAGACCAGCTATTTCTCTCTTAGCAGGATTTTTTTCCTTATTTTAGATTTGTTTATTTGCTGGTGAAAAGAAGGCAGATTATCTTCAAAAATATAGTACTTGCTCTCAATCTGCCATATTAATTTGAGATTATGTTGTCATTTATAACATTCATCCTTAATTCAGTTTATCCTTCCATAGCATTTGAGTCTTCCCTTACTACGTAAGACTTTATTCTATTACCTTGAATACAAATTCTGTGTAGTTCCAGGTCTAGAAGAGAGTAAGTCTTCTGAGCCCTGGAAGCTTTTTCCTGGAGAGCAGAGAATTGTTGAAGCTAAGGAATCACTGGCTGGACTTCTGATGGATAGCTCTACTATGCCCCATGTATGCAATATGTGCAGTTCTGCAGAAGTCTTGTGTGAGATGAGAATCCTATATTTCAGTCAATAAAGATGGAAGAACAATTGAAGATTAGGCTTACAAGCTACATTCTCACCAGTTATCTCAACAGCTGTGTGAAACCATTGATAGGACATTTTTTTTGAATACAGCAAACATCCAAAGAGTTTTGGTGAGGGTAAAGAAAGAAAAGAAGAAACTCAGTCTACCACTGATGTGAGAAAAGAGAGAGCTCCAACCTTTTGGATATGTATCCCAGATGAATTAAGTCCCTGTGACAAGGTATGCTCTTTGGCTTGATAGATTGCCACAGACTAAGAATCAGACTGCAAACATACAGAAGAAGATAGCAGATATTTGTGGCTTGCATCTAGCATTGCTCTATGAGGAAACAAAGGACAGAATTCAATATTCAATGACCATTATGGTCTTCTGCAATAAAATAGCAAATAAATTGAACTTCTCAAGCTATGCTCACATGTAAGAACAAAAGAAATGTTGGGACTATTAACGAAAAGAAAAAAAATTGTATGTTGCACAACTGTTTGAAAAGGTAATTATTTAAATTTTAAGTAAAATAAATTGACACAGTCCAATACACCAGCTTTTGTACAAGTAAGATTTTTTACATATAACTTAATTTTTCTTTGAAAATAATGGAATTATCCATGGAAAGCAGTAAATACTTGTAGGCTTTTTGACATATGTGACATAGGAATGTTTTTCTCTTTGGCAAAACAATAAAATCCAATTAAGCATAAGTAATTCATTTTCTCAGTTTTGATTACAAATGTTACTGTATTTGACTTTTTAAAGAGGGGGGCAGGGGGACATTAGAGGAAGGAGAATATTTCTGTGAACTAAATCCAGTCAGAAAATTTTTAAGACTTCAGATCAGGAACATTGTTTATCCAGCATGAAGTGTTATCTAATTTTCTTGCAACTACATTAGTTTCTTACCTGGTCAGAGACATGTTTTGAAGACTTCTGACAAATACAGCATTTAATCTGTTTATTCCTTATACCAAGTATCTTCAGTGTAACTGTAATTAGAAAACTAATTTAAGAGGCCAAGGTCCAAGTCCGCAAAGATATTTAGGGACATAAGTTTTCATTTAAAAGTACACTTCCCCTTGAGAGGCACTCAGATATGATTGTTATGACAATGAGTCATGCCTCTATCATTTTCAATGTATATATTGGTCTCTGTAGTACAAAGGCATTCAATATGAACATTTCCAGGAAATGTTTACCTGTCTGAGGCCAACACAGCTACAGTCAATTATTTCATGTCAAACATTTTCCCAACAAAGTTTTGCATTTCCCATGGCAGTAGTCTGGTCCCTGCTCACCTAGGTATTTCTGTGCCACATGCTGCACAGTAGAGAAAATCCAGATAATGCAACAGAAAGAAGAGTAGGTATAAATTACATACTTCAAATATTCTAAAAAACTGAGTGTAATTATAGAAATAAGAGAACACTGATATACTTAGAAAGACACTTTTTCATTATTTACAAAAGCACAAACAGTTATCTGTGAAAGGCTAATATGAAGTAATTGTGATTCAAATGAAAAATGAAAAATTAGACATTGGATGAATGGAGGAACTGACAACTTTTCCAGTACAACTGTCTGGATAAGTGTCTCATATCCCTGATTTTACTTAAAGAAAATACATAATGTTTCCAGAAGATTTGGAATATATTTCATGTATGTTTTTAATTGGTAAACACGGTAAGGAAAATTGACTTGTTTTCCATGCTTTTTTTTCCCCTTAAAAATAAAACCAATGTGAATAACATCTCTGAAATAAAATTCTGCAGATCCTATTTTCTCTGTTTGGGACCCCGAATCAGCAGAATAGTTTTCTCCACAGTCTTTCAAGTCTTCTTTGTCTTTTGAACACTTTTCACACATTTTTGCTTGCAATGCTTTGACAAACAAAATACTTCATAGAGTTGGTAATATAAGTGACCTTTCATAAGGCACTTGTATGTAACTGGACATAGTCTATTTCCCATCTTTGCATTTTTTTTCTGCACATAAGTGCAAAATACTAAGAAACATACCTAGGTGTTGGTGTAGTTGACACAGATGCAAGATGCATATTAGTCTCCTAAACACTAATGTATTCCAAGACAAAAGGATTAAGAAAAGATTTGATATTATTTTAACGGGTGCTGAGGGCACCAGTATGGACACAAATGCAGGAGGACTCAGAAAAGAATAAAAATAGAAATAAATCAAAGAAGATAGCACATCTGTAGAAGTGTCTTCTGACAAATAGTTATTCAGCAAGAAGGTGATAGCCGTAATACAGCTGTAGCTTTCAGAACCTGACCTATTTTACCCTGAATTAGTCTGTCTACCTTCCTGTCTTGTGCTTTTACTTTGGTGCTGGTAGGGAAGTAGGATAAATGGTGTTCATCTGCATTACTTCCAGCTTTGTTGGTTCCTAGAGTGATATTAAACCTTTTTCTGCTACAGCTTCACAGTTTCTCACCATTGATAAAGCAACATAGGTGGAAAGCTGAATGCATTGTAAAACAAGAGAAAAAAAAAAGACAATGAAATCTTAGATGTTTGCCTACATGCCTCATGTAATGAAAGAAAACCCTGACTTTTACATTTTAAAAGCATAATTAAATATTTCAGCTAGATCCATGGACAGCTTTCACCTTAAAACAATCCAGAATAGTTGTTTGTTAATGTATACTGGGAGGATAGAAGAAATACTGGCCAATAAAAACACTTGATCTGAAATTCCCTTCTAACTTTCCTAGCTGATAATAATACTGACATACACACTCAAATAAAAATTAATCTCACTTACAATAATCTTGTCAACCTCTGATAATAAGTAGAATTTGAAATAAGGAGACACTTTTTGATCCAAGGAAGTACAAAAGTAGTAGTAAAATTCAGCAAAAGTAAGAAACTTCAGTCTCAGTGTTCATTCAATACTGTCTTTTTGTGGATGGATCAGAAAAGAAATACAAAAGATTTCAAAGCACAATCAAACACAGTAGTGCACAGATACTAGAATGTACGCTGCAAATAAGAAATTTTAGTTTTTAATTAATAATGAGAATATTAATTTATTTCTTGGTAGTGTGAGAACTACAAGCTCTCATATTATGTGCTTCCTAAAAGGTGTTTCTGGTAAAGGCACATTACAATAAATATTGCTATAAAATATCTGATGAAACCTCATACCGAATTTGCAGACCTGACCACTCCTGTCCAGGAAGGATGAACTAAAAATGGAATAGGCTCTAGAAAGGTCATACAAGCTAAACCAAGCTGCAGTGCACATCTCTTTCAAGAAAAACTTTAAAATAAAGTTGGACAGAAAATGTAACTGCTATGTAGTATTGCATCATGTAGAATAGTACCTACCAGTGATAATTTACTTAAATCAAAGTAACACTGGCATAAAAGAGGAATATAATTGTTATTTAAAAATATACTAATCAGAATAGGATTACAGTACTGTGGGAGGACATAGAGGAAGATACAGCATAACTTGCCAATGCATCCAAAATTATTTTTTTCCACAGAAGTAATTATTAGAGCTGACTGCCTTGACAGTAACATATCAAGCTGCCTTTCTGACCACCTACTAGGATGGTTTGAATGTATCTTATTCTCACTGAATGCTACCTATTATTGAGTAAATTTTCTTTCATCACATTAGAGGGGTAAGGCCTGTGGGTATCAGGAATATCTTTATTCCTCATAAAAAGAAAGGCTGGATTATTCTGAGGCTTCCATTGTAAATATAGATACTGGTTTTCATTACGTGGGAAAAGCCATAGGTAATCAAATATAATTAATTCTTTAAGAAGATGCAACAAATGTTGAGATATATTTTCTTTTAAAATGTAAAATTTTAAATGTTCTAATTGTTTTCAGCACATTCCATTGGCAAAATCAGCATTAGCTGAACTGGGGTAAATCAGTTTAGCTTAACTAGTATCGGCGAAGATTTGCTATTTTATCCATTTATTAAAATGAACTTATGTAGCCAAAATCTATCCCTTTCTCTAAATAAATAAATAAATAACTCCTGCAACAATCAAACTTTTTTATTTAAAAAGTAGTTCTACACTTTCAGGAACAAAGATTTTTCTTTAAGGTAGCTTTGAAAGATCTGTCAAATTTAGTACAGTATGTCTTATTAATGGCCTCTAAGACAACCCTCAGATAGCCATGAGCCTACAGAATTATCCAAGATGTATTTGAAGAAAAAGATTGTTTGACACTAGAGAAAAGGTTAGCTCAACACTGCAGGGATTCTAATTCTTAGTTTCATTAAAGAATTAAATTAGAGTGAAACTTTTACCCTTTCCTCCTCCTCCCATTACAAAAAGGAAAGTTAACGTCAAACGAGCTTGCTGCTTATCATCTGTATTTTGCAACCTTTTCTCCACAGCAAGGGCAAAGGTCTCTGCATTGATATTCTGAAGGGAATCTGCATGACATTGTTAGGAATGGGCAAATGATCTGAAAGTCCCTACATAGCCAATATGATTCTGATTAAAGTTTGCCATTTGTTTTCCTGCTCTTTGGAGCAGACTGCGTACTGCCTTGAATTACAAATATGAAAGGCAGAGAAACATCCTCCAGTGCAGAAAGTATTTTGTCCTTCTTCTTTTCAAAATGCAGCTAAGTTTTCAAACTTCTTTTTCTTATTAATATTGTTTTGAGCACAGATCATTAAAATGAGTCATCCTAGCTTTTCCTTTCAGAATAAGATGTATTTTGTCTCACACATTTTCTCCAGAATTACTGAGAAAGACCTTGATCAAATAGCTTATTAACTGACACTTTTGTAACGTTTTAAACAGGAAAATAATTATTTAGTATCTCAAACAAAATGGATATGTATGAATATGTATGTAGATAACCTCATACAGATAATAGTAAATGCAAATCAAAACAGTTACAGTAAAACCTTTTTTAATTTTCATGATAGCTCTCATGAGAATGTGTACACACTCATTTACTTGTGTAAAATGCATTTGTACCTCCATTTCAAACTCCGACTTAAAAATCAGTTGATTACTGTCCACTTAAATGTACACATCCAGAGCCCTGCATTCACATTCATTTTCACCAAATTAGAAAGTCTCTAAACGGTAGGGAAGAAAATAAATATTTGAGTGAAATAATAATTCCCCTGAAGTGGCTGGTGGAACCATTCTTAATCTTCAGGAGATCAGGACTTCATTCTTTGTTTCCAAACTGTATATGCTATATAGATTATGTAGAAGTTTTGCACGTCACAATTTTTATAAACTTTCATATTGGTACAGTTGACTGTAATGAGTAATATGGCTCAATAACAGCATTTCTGCGATGTCACAGAGAATCATTAGCATAGGTGAGATGACAAACCTTACACAACTGCTGTAATTATTTTTCTTATAAGTTCAAAATTCTTTTTCAAATGAGAAATACTGCAGCCACCTCCACCCCACCCGTGCCATCATGGAGGAGCCTCTGTCCTCCTAAGTGGCCTGACATGATTCCAGGCAGGCACCTATTGATCACAGCAGCCAAATGCTGGTGTGTGATCAGAGCTGTCTGTGTTGAAACCAGGGCATAGGAAGGTCTCAGTGCAGTGCTAACTCATAGAATCATAGAATCATAGAATCACTAAGGTTGGAAAAGACCTAAAAGATCACCCAGTCCAACCGTTCACCTATTCCCAATAGCTCCTACTAAACCATGTCCCTCAACTCAAGTTATGGCAAATAATTTTGTGCATTTTGATATATTGGCTAAATGCAGTTTTGTGAACAGTGAAAAATGTACAGCCGTGCTTTCTATTTTGGTAAAGGAATTTGAAAATAAATTTCAAGAGTTCTGAAAAAATCTTTAATTAGTTGGTTTATTTGCAACTTCATTTTCAGTCTACATAAATATGTTACCTGCAAATTTTGAAATTGAATCTATAGACTTGAAATCAGATATTCAACTCAAAGAAAAATCTGATCACATCTCTTTACCAGACTTTCATAAGCCCTATCTTACCGGAGAGAAATATCTCTCACTTCATGATCACACTTTATTCAAATCATCACTTTTTGGCAGTATATACATTTGTGAATAATTTTTTCAAGGACAAAACACAGACAGAGTAAATTTCATCAAAAATCTCCAATGAACACCTTGAGAACTCACTACGAATGGCAACCACTTCCATCAAAGCAGACTGATGCATCAGTTTTACAGAAATATCTCACTGCATTTATGTTTTTGTTACTCTCTTATACAAATACTATGAGGGCTACTCCAAAAGTAGTACCTTCTGTTCTGTTATACTGGCTCATGACTTCAGAGATCAAAGAAACACTGAAGTTAATCTTTTTAAAACAAACTTTTATCAGTTTCATTAGGAACCTAGTAAATGTAGTAAGCATGTTAGGTCATCCAAGATCACTGCTGCAAAACTGCATTTCTCCTGGTCCTTTTCCACATCTATAGCAGCAAGGTGAAAGCTGCACTGTGTATGCTGTGTCCTGCAGCTTGCTTATCTCATGCATTAAGATTATATTAAGATAACTTTTTCTGTACATGTTCTTCAAATACATTTTCTATTCCATTCCTCTAAATACCATCAATTCTTGTTGTACCTAAACAATGTCCTAGTGCATGATTTAACAATATTCTTCAAAGAATATATACTTTCACTTTCTTCTTACTTTCTCTTTTTCACTACTTAAACAGTGCATAGTGATCTTCTCTTGGATTACTTCATATTGTGTAGATTACTTTCCACACACAGGTGCAGCAATGTTTATTTTTTCAAATTATCTTCACATTATTTCTCATACAGCTAAACAGAAGTTCAATTTTAATTTATTCCTTCTGTAAAACATCTGTGAAATGATATGCACAGCCTTAATCACACCTACAAACAAGAGAATCCCTATTTTCTCCAGCCAACACATAAGGCCTATTATATTAAATAAATATCTTTGTTTCTGTACTAGTTACTAATTATCCTTCTCTTTGAAGTCAAAAGAGGACCTGACATCTGTGTAATTTTGAATAAGCAACGGATTTTTATCATATTTCTTAAATTTTATATTCTTAAATCCATCAAACCTTTATCAAGTTTTTTACTTGCAAAACTTTTCTGCTTAATAGAATAACGCAAACCCATAAATAAGATTGTTTTGATTTCCACCGTACAATCAGTCTGCTTAGTCAGAAAGTACTACACAGATGTATGGCCACAGCACTGAATAAAGAACAAAAAGATACAATTGTTACAATTATTAGCAGAATTAATGGTATCTGCATATAGCACGATGAACTAAGTATCAATATTTACAAGTTGCACATATGCCCATGCCAAACACTTTCATTCCCTGCATAAACTCAAAAAATCCTGCAGGCTATAGTAATAATGCCAACAAATGTTAAAATTACTCCAATGCAAAATTTATTACTGACATTAAGAAAGGGGGAAAAAAAAAGGTATATTTACATTTTTGAGACTTATGAATGTAGTTCAGAAGTTTATAATTGTGTTTAAACTTATTGTTTATTTAAAAATTAAGATACAGAAGTTTTTAATGTTTAAAAAAAATAAAATAAAATAAAATAAAAGCAACATTTGTTACTTCACTGTGAACATTTAGAAATCTCTACACATTTAAAATGGTAAAACTTCCAAAACTCATGTTAGAAAATTAACTGTTCACTTTAAGTCAGATGAAAAATTAGCTTTGCTTTATTACATTTTACTTAGGAAACCACTGTAGTAAGTCATCATAGAATTTACAGAGCTATGAAGACAGAAGAAAATGTGGCACATTTTAAAGGATAAGAGAGGGATTTTTCTGTAAACATTATTTCTGCAGTTTTTCTGTCATCATATTATCTCCTACTTTCAAAAAAATGAAGATTCCATAGCCTAATTTTAAATAAAGATCTGAAAATTACAATGCAATACATAAAATGTCCATTGGTACATTTATTTAATTTTTCAGTGTTAAAATTGTGCAGCATATGACATTTTGAGGTGCTGTGTAGGCAGATTCCTCAAATGCACAAAATGCAAATGCTATTGCCTACAGTAGAATACATTTTTACAGAATGATGAACAGCCAAAATACAAAATACACCTGTAGCTGTACACATATGTTTATTTTAACTTTGTTCCCACCATACATTTTTAAAGTATGCAGCTCAACTGCAATTGTGAGTTGCACAAACCATCTCTGCACTGCCTAAACTGGTCATAAAGTTTCATATACACTGCTTGAAGGCCAAGAAGTGGGGACGTGTGATTTAATCCTAGCAGATGACTTTCTGTGGGCAGAATGAATGCACACTGTAGTAAGAGTGACCATCACTGAAATCAATAAGCATTAAGAACTGAAAATGCTTCCAGGTCTTGGTACACAACTTCGATTACAGGATACCAGCTGTATCAATTTGTCAAGGCCTAAATGCCTTGTAATCCTAAGTAAGGATTTCAACTTAACTGTAAAGTTAATCTGGAAAATATCATACCAGATACAGAGCATCATCAGGAATTACTTTCAGTGCCCTACGTATATGTGACCCCAGGCGATACCTCTTCTCTCAGTGCAGACCAGAAAAGTCAAAATGTTGGGCATTCATGATGTAAGCAGTGTTTTCCTCAACATTCTCAGTAATTAATACCACATGAAACATAAAAAGGTGCATTGCATATATGGGAGCTGCTCCAAAAGTATTGCATCTTATTTTATTTTATTGGTCCATGGCATCAGAGACAGATGGTGGTGTGGCAGTAGACATTGAACCTTCTCACCACTAATTTATTTCATTTTCATGCTGTGCAACAAATGACAGCAATGTGGCAAGTCTGACAAAATTTGACATGGAAGTGTGTATGAAGCAAAACTGTGGGATTAAATTTCAAAAATTTCAGCCATTGACATTCATCAACATTTGTTGAACATTTATGGAGACCAAATAGTGGATTAGAGGACAGTGAGGTGTGGTGGTGGGTAGTGTGTTTCAGCAGTGCCAACACTGACATGAAAGACAAACTCACATTTCAAATGGCCTTGCACAGATGTCACATTGTGAAATGAAGAACATCTCAGTTAGATCATCTGTGTGAATCTGCTAATGGTGGTTTCTATGAAAAAGAGTGTTTGTAGCTAAAATTTTCCTCTGTCAAATGCTGCTATTGTGCTCTTTTATTTACTTCGAGTGTTAAGAACAGAGATTTTTACTCAGATTTTGCATAAAGATGGCCATGCTAGTTAATCTATGTCTACAAATAACAATATCAAACTCTGAAAAACAACTAAGAATGCAGAAATAAATAATGACATACTTCTTTGTGAGTTATGATGCAATTCATAAAGTATTTCAGAGACTTCTGTAATAGAAGTGCAATATAATGTGAGGTCATAAGAGCTCGTTTAAGTGAGCAAAATTTATTTTCCTATATAGCAATTCTTGCATTTGAACATTTTATAAGGAAATTTTTCATGGCAGTTGAGGCAAAAATCTTGATGATGCAAAGCTCAGACTTTCCTATTTTATAGGTACATATTAAATGTAGTGCAAAATTTGTGTAAAGTTAAGAAAATTGTCATCCTTTGAAATAAAAATTTGTTATATTTTTTCTGAATTTTCATCCTTCATTGACAATATATATCCTTCAACAGACATAATTTCAGTCTAATTAATTATTTGTGACACCAACTTTGTGTGGTGAAAGAAGTCTTATTTCCTTTTTTTTCTTCACCTTATCAAGCACGTGCAAGAACAAAATGGTCATTGACTCAGTCCTACAAAGTGAACATAGATGAATCTATGGAATAAACCCAGACACATGTCAAGATTTTTTAATAAATATGATGGTTACTCCAAATAAAGATAACTAATTATTTCCTTTTCCACTTCTCTGCTTCAGTTTTTCATTTTTTTTTCTTGATGAGCCACAGCTGGAAAGACTAAACAGCTTATTAGAATAGGCATTGATATTAAGATTTTTCCTCATATTTCCGGTTTTAGCCTTTGGCATGGTGACTCGAAATTTCATTAATTCAGTGATCTGTGCATTAGTTTCCCTGAATGGAATGTGGTGAGAAATAACACTTGCAAAATGGCCTTACAATTAGGTAAGAGGAAAGGAAGGTAAAATCTGAAATTAAAAGTGTAAAGTATTTTTAATTCCCAATATGTTCCTTTTCACAGAATCACAGAATCACAGAATCACCCGGATTGGAAGGGACCCCAAGGATCATGTAGTTCCAACCCCCCTGCCTAGCAGGGCCACCAAGCATACACATTCAGATCAGGTTGCCCAGGACCCCGTCCAACCTGGCCTTAAACACGTCCAAGGACGGGGCATCCACAACCTCCCTGGGCAGCCCGTTCCAGGGCCTAACCACTCTCCTAGTAAAGAACTTCCCCCTAACATCCAACCTAAATCTTCCCTCCTTCAACTTAAAACCATTTCCCCTAGTCCTGCTGTTATCAGCCCTTTTGAGGGCTTTTTGAGCCCAGGGGGCTTTTGAGACTCTTATTCTTAATAATTTCTTAACTTTTCCTATAAGTCTTTAAAATATGAATAAATAATGACACTGCTGTTATAGTTTGCTATATGATGACAAATTTGATGTTATTACGAAAACACTTTAAATCATTTTTCTTTACTGGCAGAACTAAATTATTTTTTACTGTACATTATGCTAGAAAAAGACATCCTCCAGAACATTAAAAAAAATTAACAATAAATTTATGCTCAAGTTTAAACAAAATTTTCTGTTAATTTTATTAAGATATTCTTTATGTATCAGTGGCATTACTGGACAGCATTAGCAAGCATTTATAGTAATAATTATACTGCATATGCCTACTTAAGACTTCAAACCTTTTTGTCACCATGCACACAAATTATTTAAAAGACATTCCAGCAAGATAAACTAAATCATTTCCAATTTTGGGAGACTGACAGGCTGGAAGATGTTTTCTATACAAATCTGTGTTTAATAGAGACTGTCACATGAGAAAATATGCTGGAAGCATGGAGAGCAAATGAAGCAGGCAAGTTTTTCTTTGTAAATCTTGGTTTATATGAAATCTGCTCATGATGAATTATTTTAGGAATAAATTAGGTGGAATTCTCGTTTTTTAAAAATGGAAGAATTTTGATACATACTTTAATAGCAAATTCCTAAAATAGGAACCATGGATAAGACTTTTACCCCTTATGAGATCACCAATAGTAGGTTTGTATTAACTCTTTGTTTTTTGGAAGAAAATCCTAGAAAATAAGCCAGGAACTGGTTACTATAATGGAAAAAGCATGGATTCATATACTCAAATGAATTAGTAAGTACCATTTCTTTTCATCCTTCACGGTGGTTGATTTAATCTAAAATATACACAGGTTTCTCCTTTACAGACTTATTTGATTTTGCTTTCTTGCTCTGTGCAATAAGATACATGTCATCTAAACTAGTGACATGAGTTACAGAGTCACTGTTTGCTTATGTATTTTTAACTCATCATAGAGAAGAATTCAAAATCTGTGTGTTATACTGTTTTTAGAAGAAAAAAATATTCATCAAAGTAGACATAAATGCACAAGCTGAGATTAATCAAGCCACTGTAAAATACACATAACTTGTAACTGTGCATAGTTAAATGCTAGATAATAACTACTATCATCCTTTACAATGGTACTTACACTGTGTACTGTGTACACATTACTCTTGTGAAAGCACCAAGAAGGAAACTACAGATTACTCAAAATCAAAAACAAATGTAACAAAGTGTAAATTTTTTGCTGTCACAGCAACCTGTGTTGTATTTGATTTTAGTCTGAAAGGAAAGACAAGCAAACAAACAAAAAAGGTAAAATCATAAGTCATCTTAATTTTTATGGAATAACCTTAAATGTTGCTAATATTCACAGCTGTGAAAACGAAACTGTAATGCTTCAACTAAGTTGAAAGATTAACTTCAGCTTACACTCAATGAGGTATGGCTCTCTGCAAGATTCATATAAGTCCTGAAGTTATTTTAAACAACCATAGGTTCATTGACTGAGACAATGTTTATTCATAAAATTTCTGTGACATAAAATAGCCAGAAAAGCCATTTTCTGGAAGAAAAATATTCCACATTTTAGAGAAAAGGTTCAGCACATATACAATTTTATTACAGCAACAGACATTCTTATTAATGATCTGCTTAATGAATAATTTTTTTAGTATATAATGATCATGGTTTTGTTTGGTTTTTCTTTTCCTAACAAACAACTATTCTCCCATGGAAATGTGTTCTCAATTGAGGATGGTTGGACATAGCTGGAAAAAAAAAAGCAGGTTGAAGACTGGGAGCCAAGGTCTCTGTTTAATTATAACTGATAAGAAATGAAATTTATAATAAAATCACAGGTGTAATGGTTAATGAACATCTCTTAAATGGAACTGGTCTTAGAAACTGATGTCCTGAAATGAGGGCAGTATGGCAATTTGAGCAAATACTGCTCTGAGGCGCGTGGAACAGAGCTTAGGTTTCAATATCTAAGACAATTCCATGATGTAACAAGATCAAGTAGCAGTTTCAAAGCATTTTTATCTTGATTCATTACAGAAGAGAAGGTGATATGTGTTCCTTTTGCATAACATCTCTAATTTTCATCATGATACTTGACAGGAACCACATTAGTATCACACTTATTATATTATAGTTCACATTTTTCTCCTCTAACTCAATTTCTCAGAATTAACCCAGCTCGAAAGCAGAGTCATTCTCTCATTTTCCTTCCTCTTATCTCCCTGAAACTTTTATTTAATGAGCTTCCTGAAGGATAAAGAACTGTTCTTTGCAATAGTTCCAGTTATTTTTCCCTGAAGAAAAATAAAATCAAGAGTAATTTTTGACAAGGAAGGAATTATACCCCAAGCTTAAACATTATTTAGCATTGTCACCATGGGGAAAAAAATAATAAAATATAAAAAATTGGTCTACTTATTTTTTTTCATGCAGTGACAAAAATTATAATGTTTTGTCAAATGATAAAATTAACATTTGCCAGTGCAGCTTCTAAGGCACAGAATTACACTTTCTTTTGCTTATTAGTGTATCTTCCACTTGTCTCAATAGAAGAAATTATTTCCATGCTATTCAGGAAATTACATATTCCAGTGGAGCAGAACATGCATGGAGCCGCAGCGCATGAGACACTGGGATGTAGAGAATCCTTTTTAGTGCACAGCGTCTCCAAGTAGATGTGTGAATGTCTCCTTCTATCAAAAGCAGAATTACTTTCTTGCATTACTGTCAAAAGCGGAAAAATGTCTTCCATTATTTTTTATTCTATCACAAACTAAAAATGTGCAGAAAGAATCTATTGGAAGGTGCACATATTTTCACTCTGATGTAACAATTCCATTTCTCATTAATAGTAAAGAATTCTGATTGTAAAATGAGCTTGGAAAATATCAAACTATGGCAAATGATTTTTGAAATGTTATAGACAATGTATTTCCTTTCTCGTAATAATATAGAAAATACTGCACTACAACATGATATTCTGAGTAAATTATTAAAAATGAGTCTTTGATAAATAAAAACAAATTTTATTGAGTTTTGTGATAGTTTAGTTTCATTTAAAGGAGCAATAGAATAAATAATCACCTTGCCAGATGTTTAGTGTCAAAGCAACTTGGCTCAGTTTTATCTGAGTCTTGCAGATCTTGCAAGACAGCATAGGAGATACCATCTCATGCAGGGCAGCAGATGAAATCAGGTGTTGAGCACAGAGGGAGCACAGTTTATTCAAAACATTTTTTTTCAATCTCAGCAAAAGCTTTGTTTCATAAACAGTAAAAGTCTTCCTTTGCAAACAAGGATGTTAATAACTTCACATGATAGATGCTTACCTTCTTTCTTTCTTTTTTGTTGTACACACTTTGAAGAAACTCCAAGCTGAATTATAGAGCAATTTTCTGAGTCTGGAATTATAGGGGAAGAGTTCAAATATCCAGTGTATTTCCAAACAATATAGGTGACCCGGAAGGAGAAAGGAAAATGGGTAAATTCTTAGGTCCATTTACTCCCTTCTACTATGGTAGTGATTTTGCCTTTTTTCTTGTCTGTCACTTTCTTTCTCTTGTCCTAAGGTAAGGAGATATCTATTCAAGAGTCCAAAAACTTTTCCAAATCAGTATAAAGCAGTAAATATTTTCACTCTGCCTCTACTCCCATCTCTTGAAAAGGCACATCAGCAGACACAGAAAGTAAACTGACAAAAAAGAAATATGTAAGAAGATAGCATACATTTTTAGTCCTTCCTGATTTGAAATAGTTATAATTGCTCTCATTTCAGCATGGTTATAAATTTAGAGTTACTGTTCAGATTAAAGAAATTACTAATTTAAGATTCTTCTAATTTGTAATTTTTTCCTATTTGCCAAGTATAACGTGTGCTGTTCAGGTCTCTAACTATGTATCTGGGTGACTTTATGTGCTTAAATAACTGTATTGAGTGAAAATATTAGATAAGAAATTCAATGAAATTCCTCATACTTTAAGCTTTAACTCATCCACTAATCTGGGGATTCATCTGTCCAGATTGCTGGGGCAGAGGGCTGATTCAAAAGTAATGCCTCCTGTTTTATTATATCGACCCCCAATGTCAGAGGTGGATGTTGGTGGTATAACAGTAGAGGTTGAACCTTCCTGCCAAAATTTCATTACATTTTGTTGCTGCGCAACAGATGGCAGCAGAAGGGCAGTCTGACAAAATGGTGTTTGACATGGAATTGCGGATGAAGCAAAGTTGTATCATTGATCCAGGCGGACTGAGTATGGAGCTGAATACCAGCTTCAGTGCATTGAAAATGATGGTGGCAAAGTTAGAATATCCCAAAATTTGCACTAGGTGGATCCCATTAACACATTATACACTAAAAGAAGAAACACTGTATGCAAGTTTGTCAGTACATATTGAATCAATACAAGGCTGAAGGTGACAGTTTCCTGAATCACATCACTTTGAGTGATGGGAGACATGAAGTCACTTACTAAAATACAGTGTCAGGACAACAGTCTCTGGAGTGGCAAAATGTGAACTCTCCATTGAAGAAATAATTCAAGATGCAGTCCTCAAAGGGTAAAATGATATGCAATGTCTTTTGGGATAGGAAAATGGTAATCCTTCTGGAATTTGTGGAACACAGACAAGCCATCAATATCTAACAGTACTGACTAAGCTGAAGAATCAAAATTCCAGAGTCATGCTGGAGAAGAAGACAACCTTTCTTTTGCAACAGGATAATATCAGGCCTCACACCAGATTGAAGACAGTGAAGCATATTGCCAGTCTTCTCTGGACTGTCCTACCACATTCACTGTATAGTATTGATATAATACATTCTGATTTACATCTTCTTGGGCCAGCAAAAGATGGACTTCATGGGCAATGCTTTCCTAGCAACAATGCCATTACATCATCCATGAAACATGAAACTCTTTTTGTACAGATTTTTAAAAGCGTAGTATGTAGGCTCTTGTTCATTGCTGGTGAAAATGCATCACTAATGATGGTGACTACATTGAAAAATAGTGTTTTGTAGCTGAGATTTTGCTCTATCACATGCTGTTATTTTGCTCTACGTATCTATTTTACTTTCCATCGAAATAAATAAAAAGTATTACTTTCAGAGCAACCAACATACATTAAAAGAGATGACCATCTACAGATAGGATAAATGTCATCCTCTGGAAACTTTGAACAACTCTTATGCACACTCCATGGAAAAAAAAATAGATTTTCTTCATATTGTTTTTTAATAATTTGAACACTTTATCTTTTGATATTTTAATTTGTATTCCTTTGCGTGTATGTGGGTTTGGAAATAAACAGCAATATTTAATATTTATGATTTCAAGTGATCATTAAACACAATCTGGATCTTACACATCCCTGAAGTTCTTCCTGTATGCTACACAAATATCTTAAAATTAATCTCCACTGGAAGTGCCAGCTTAATACTCTGTCATTCAATACTTGTTCCAAATTCTGATAATTTGGTGAACTGATACTGTATGCCTAATTGTCTCCTCTGAAACAGTGTTAAGGACAAACTCCCACCCACAGGGAGATCAATGATAAAATACGTAACTCTTTCAGAAAATAGGATGAATTTAAATAAGAAAATAGTTCAGAAATAAAAATGCTGGAGAATTAGTTATTCTCTATAATAAATGCTGAATGGAATTGTCTTCTACAAGGATGGATCAAGAAGGATAAAGTAGAGACAATGATCATTTTGTTTCCTCCAGATTGTCTCTATATTGCTAATACTGCAATAACTTTATTGCTCTTTAAAACTGAATAAAATGACTGCCTTGAAAATTTCAGCCTTATGTACATAGGTAAATTTCTGCTTCAGTATCAAGTCAAATGTTGATATATCTAGATTCTTAAAAAAAAAAAAAATAATAAAATAAATGTGCTGTCAGGAAAGTGGTAAAAATTGCACTATCAACCTGGCAGATTTTTTCCCCATTAGCTCAGGCAAATTAGAAGGCAGAAAGAAGTAACATTTAGAGTGTTCCTGTAAGAAAGGAGAAAATGGTTAGTAAGGAAAAAGCTAGAAAAATTGTGACGGTATATAAGTGATACGAGAACGTGTAATAAACGTTTTGGATTGTTCACATCTGAGTCCATGCATCAGGTGCTGCACCCATCTGCCTGCCCAAAACTTTTCTCCATATGGCAACTATACCTTTAATCAGCTCGCAAAGACTAGAGCAGCCTGTGACTTTTACTCTCCTGACCCAGAACCAGGACAGAATCCTTTCAAAAGACAGTGCTTCTACAGTTAGGTCTGTAAACAACAAGCTAAGTTTCTGACTGAAAAACACTCATTGACACTATATGTGTCTTTATATTATTTTTTTTATACAATAATAAATACAGTTTACTTTTTCACGTTTCTCTGAACACATTTAATGTGCTTTGATGTGTGTGGTGTGTTCATATGCACCAGCTGAGAAGCAGGTGAAGAACACGGATTCCTGTCAGCTCAATGCCTATGAATATTCCCACTCCCCTGAGTTATTTGGCTTATCAGATCTGATTCTGCAGGCATGTTTCAGAACTAGAATCCTGCTGTGCTGCTGACTCCATTTCTTTTCTTTACAAATGCGAAACTATATCCTACGGCCACTTTTCATTGCTATGCAGAGTAGCATTTTTTTTCTTTATAAAAGTCCTCCATTTCCATCATCCTTGTGGATATTTATGTAATCACATGCCATCTGTAGCAAAAAGGATTTAATAAAAGCTAGTAAAAGTGCTTTTCAGTAAAATAGTCATAGCCATTTGGAGAAAGTCAGTTCTGTCTATCTTCATACAGAAGAGCTGGGACCAACATTTCTTTCTAAGTACCTCTGGATGCTGAAGAGGGAACACTGATATTCACTGCACTGGTGATGAAACTTGAGGACTCTTCACCAGCTACAAAGTCTTGTAATGACGTTATTGAACTTCTGTGCAACATGCTAAGTAATAAACTTCCCTTTTCTTAGTTGTTTTTGAGCCAAAATCAGGGAGAATTTATGTTGCAGTTCAATAACATGAAGATCAGGGCTGCACCAAGATGCTCATTGTAGGTGCAGCAAAAGACATATTGTCATATTACCACCCCCTTCTCTCAGCAAAAATTTCCTTCATCTATAAGGTAACTCACAGAATCACAGAACCGAATGGCTGGGGTTGGAAGGGACCACAAGGATCATCAAGCTCTAACCCCCTTGCCACAGACAAGGCTGCCAACCTCCATAGTCAATACTAGACCAGGTGACGGGGCTCCATCCGGCTTTGAACACCTTCAGGGATGGGGCTTAACTTGAAGCCAGAGCAGCTTTGAACTACCCAGTTACCACTTGTGAAATAAAGTGCTCTGGATTTGTGTTCCTGAGGGCAGCTACAGAGATATTAGTTCATGCTTTTGGGAGAGGTGGGGGACAATTTATCCCTGCCTTAACTTGAGCACTGCAACTTTCTGCTCTTGTATTCTCAAGCTAATTCTTGTTGATGTATAATTCAACATGCCCAGACACATGTTGTGCCACAAACAGTTCTTCAGCTCTGTTTAAACTGCACTTAGGAAACACTTCTTCCAGTTAAAGCTTGTAGCAACATCAAATGGTTGCTTAAGGATTTTAATTTTCCTTATTCCATTCATTCATCAAAAAGCTCTTTATAAAAATATAAATAAACTCATAAACTCATAAACTTAAAAAATATTCTTAGAGACTCTGTCTTTTCAAACTTTGACACTGGAGATCAATTTATTTACCTAGAGTCAGAGGATAGCTCATTTTCAAGACTCCATTAAAACAACAACAACAAAAAAAACTGTTTTGCAGATTAAACCTCTTAAAATCTTATTGGTGCCTATGTTTTATATTAATTCTGTGGCATCTCCCCAGGAATTTTCACAAAAGGGCATTTCAGAAAGGTAAATTCAACTGGTGGATTAATTTCTCTGCAGAGGTTTATTAACATTTTTGTTGATTTATCCCATTAAATACTTCAGCATCCCTAGGTGGTAATGAACTGCAATAGCAGCACAGACTTCACACAATGATGGCAAATTAATTCCAATAATTTTCTCAGTAGTATTGTCATAGCACAAATGAAATGCTGATCTTTAACAGGTACAGTTAAGTAGATTAAAAAAAATAAATAAATACATATTCATCAATATTCACTTAAAGCAAACCTACTTGATAATGAATTCAAATTTTGAAAGCAGTTTACAACATAGAATTAAGAAGAATTAAAAGTATTAGCAACAATACTCCTCTCAGCAACATGTAAAGTAAACACAGCAGATGTTAATGTCAGTGTACATGCAGGCTGAAAAATATCAGAAACATGACACTATATATTCATATATCAGAAACAGAACACTAAAATCTCACGTTCTCTAAAAGAGGGGATATGACATATAATCTACCCAAACTGCAGTGCTCAAAAATGCCAATGAAATGGTTCCTAATAATTACAGCAGACAGTGCACCAGCTGCAATAGCCTATCAAAAAGACCTTGAAATTTAAATTCTGATTGCTGAATATTTACAAAAATGTGCTTATAAATGAATGCCATTAAATCACAGGGAATTCTTCACAGCCAGCATCTTCAAATATTCAGTTAAAGCAAATATTCAATTAAAACTGCAATGCATCTACTTTCAGGAACGCCTCAAAAATGTCAAGAGTGGTTGAATATGATGTTATTTTAAAACTGTGATTGCGACTTCCTAGCTCTCAAGCCAAAAAACATTTATTTTTATTTCATTATTGCTTTTCTTTCCTATTAATTTTATTACCTAACATTAAAAAAAAAAAGTTCATAAGAGTTTAATAAATATTAGAAATTCTACACTAAGGAATATTTTTTTAACTTAAATAAAAACTTTGTAAAAGGATAAAAAAATACATTATGACAAAATAAGGATAAAAGAAATAAATTAAGCAAATGAAATGATTAGAAGTATTCTGTAAAATCTAAAACATTGGAATATTGGATATTTCCCCCTGAAAAAAATTGTAAAATTTTCATTGATCAGATCACTCATGGATAAGAAATATGTAATATTTCATAAAAAAAAACCTTGTCCATAATGCAGAAGAGAGAAGAAAGGTATACAAAGTTTCTCACATAGCACCATACAAACTTTAATTTTTTAATTATTTGTGCTTATCTACCTCAGGATGATTTCACCTCAGGAGGTGAAAAGGATGATTTCATTTTTGATAGTTACTATCCTGACAGGGCTTTAACTGTTACATAATTCCTAACATAATCATATCTCCTTTCTATATCATCCTGTTTCTTCAAAAAACTGTAAGCTAAATTAGGCTTTCAGAGACAGCTTCTTATTTGTTTGCATCACACAACGGTAGATAAAGACATACAGGGATGATTGGTGATGAATTCTATGAAACACATACCAGAAAGGCTGCTGAAAACTGAAGCATCTCTAGTCCCTTTTAATATAAGAGTCCATCCTTGCTCAGGAATATTCACATGGCAACGAGTGTGAGATTCTTCTTGTTTGGTGTTTGTCTAAAGCTGCCACAGAGCAGAAAAAAATACATTATTTTTGTAATTGCAAATTGGCTGACCAGCGGTAGGAAAAAAAAATCACTTTCAGTTTTTGAACACAATAAGATTTGGTCTAGATTTTATTTTTTTTACTGAGAATGAGTCATCAAATTGGGCAGTTTCAATTGTCTTACTTTTCTTCAGAGCAGAATTATTCATTTCAGGCTGAACCTTAGCCACAGATTTCCCATACACTGGGCTCTCAAAACAAACAAGCAATCAAACAAACAAACAAACAAAAATAAAAGCTGCCCATTTAAGTATGTATCTTTATTATTCCTATTTGAAAAATAAATATTAGTTACTGAAAAGTCTTTGCTAGGGCTTTTCATTATCAGATCTGAACTATCACCAATGGAAAATGACCATGTACATGTGGTTGGCATTTAAAAGAATATTATCTTTAGATGGCTTTCTACGGATTAAACATTTGTGTTTTCATGAACTTTGATCGAAGTATTTTCTTATTTTATATCTTGACTTCACTGGTAGCATTATTTCACAAAAACATCAAATTGAACATGATATCAATGGCTCAAAAACACTGTAAATTTAGACCTTTCTTAACTATTTAAATTTCTAAATAACACTATTATTCTTGGCTTTAAAGGAAGTATAGTTTTTGTGCTTACCCAATTAGTAATTCTTTTTTATCTTTCAGATGCACAGCAAATACAGTTTCTCTTTGATGCTGTTCAATTAATGAAGATATTTTCCACTACATTTGTTATTACTTTCTGAATCCTCATAATGTCCCCAATTTCCAATTTAGTTAAGATGTTTAGGTCTATTCATTCACATAGTAAAATAAACACTATAATTTTGAACATAAATTGAAAATCTAATGAAAATTCACAAATAAAGAATGTACGCGTATTACATTTAAGCCCAGATGCAGAGCAAAAGAATTAGTGTAAACAGGCTCTGAATGAACTCCTGGGAAACTCTTAATTAGCTAGTTGAATAGTAAATAAAAGTATTGATTTTTTTTTTTTAGCAGTGAAATTGGCAACAATTCATTACATAAATGACATTTTGCATTCAATATTATATATTAGATGAATGCTTCTTAATAAGCAGCTTTTTTTCAGAGAGAAAGAATAAAGCAGTTAGTTTGCAATGAATGCACTATCTCTCCATACATAAAAGCTTGCTTTTATGGAAGGCTAGGAGAACTCAAATACGGTCTATAAAAAGAACATATTTAAATGTATGTTTTTAATTAATGAAAAATTTCATTATTACACTTTACACACAATTTCCACAAGTTAATTTAATGAAGATGGTACATACCATATACTTTATTTATATGAATCTTACAGATAAACTGTAGGTACAATATTCTGGATAATCATGAAAAAAATCATATCTCTCTGCGATTTGGTATTGAAGGAGAAATGACTCATAAGTCCTTTCCCACTACTGAATATCTGGTACAAATCAAGTAAAGTTTTGATCACCTATCTCCAGCTTACTTTTGAACGAGGGAATTCTCCACAGATACAGATCTAAAACCAAAATGATTGATAATGTTGTCCTGGATTGCAAGTCCTAAGAACATAAACAATCAGATGCGAAGTTCAGGAAAACATTTAAGTGCAGAGCACCACAATGCAAACTCTCTAATGACATCTTCCCTGACTTCCTGATCTATAACATCTACTTAAAGAAAAAATAGATTAATGCAAAGAAAATAAAAAGGCCAAGGAAAAACATTTAAAAAAGGAAAACAAAAACAATAGAAAGTATATTTATTAACATCAGCATCAGTATAACAGATTTATCTAAGGTTAACACAAAATAAAATTGATTGTAGCTTGCCTGAACATGATTGTTGCTCTTTTCTATCTTTCTCTGTGAAGTCTTTCCTGTGAATTTCACACTGACTAATCACATTGAGCTGTAAATTAAAATAACTTTCAAGAAAACTGATTCTATCTGACTTCTATCATACCTCAGTGACATATGAATCCATTTCTAAATACTGATTTTTTTCATCCTGTGGAATACAAGTCTCACAAACTTTGATAGTTAAAGAAGTCCTATATACGGGGAGGACAGCCCCATTCACCAGTACAAGCTGGGAACCATCCTGCCAGAAAATAGATTTGTGGAGAAAGACTTGAGGGATCCTTGTAGAAAACAAGCTGATCATAAGCCAGCAGTGTGCCCTCGTGGCCAAGTAGAATTGTACCCTGCGCTGCATAAAGAATGTTGTCAGCATGTCAAGGGAGGTGATCTTCCCACTCAGTGTCAGTGTGGACAGGTATGTAGTTCTGTGCCAAGTTCTAGGATCCACAGTAGAAGAGAAATATGGACATACAGGAGCAAGTCCAGCAAAAAGTTACTAAAATAATTAAGGGTCTGAAGAATCACTCATATGAAGAAAGGCTGAGGAAGCTCAGCCTGTTCAGCCTTGAGAAAATAAGGCTCAAGGTGATCTGATCAATATGTTTTATTATTTGAAGGGAGAATGTCAAGAGGATGGGACAAGACACTTTTCAGTGGTGCCCAGCAATAGGACTGAACAAACTGAAACACAAGGAGTTCTGATTGAAAATGAGAATAAATGTCTTTACTGTGAGAGTGACAGAGCACTGGAGGTGCTGGAGGTTCAGAAGGTTGTGTAGTCTCCTTCCTTGGGAACATTTAAAAGCCATCTGAACAGAATCCTGTCTAATGTGCTCCAGGGCACTCTGAGCGAGAAGCTGAACCAGATGGTCTCCAAGAGGTCTCCTTCAACATCATCCATTCTGTGAACTCATCCTTACTGCCCTGCTACTTCAGAGAAAATGAAATGGTAAGCTAAAGAACTGAGAACCAAACTCTTTTACTCATTTTTAATTGGTCTTTAGTAAGCAGCTAAAAATAAGCAAGAGGGTATTACTCCAGATAGACAAAAGACAATGAATGTTAAGACTTTACTAACAGCTAAGATCATGTTGATTCAGTCAGTATCTAAAGGTTTTAATCTGGTTTTGTTAATGGCCACCTGCTCCCAAAATACCCTGGCCACTTGTTTCAGTCCTCACATTGCCAACTGGCCCAAGAATTCATGTAGCAGAGCAAACAGACCACCAGCTAAGAGAAATCAATCCAGTCAAAAAGTTAACCAGAATATTGTTTTTAGCTGGATTATATCCCTGGTACTGTTTACTTCTTGGCTTTCATGAGTCATATTTGCGTAGGATGTAAGGAACTAAAACAGCTAAATCTTTTTTGTCCTATTTCCTCAGAAAAGTTATTTAGCTTTCTAGCTGCCTGGGCTTTTCTGTCTGAAGAGTGAATATCTTTTTATTTTGCATAGCACATAGCTAATCCATGTGGAATATAAATGCCCCCAGTAAATACAAGCTATTGCAAAATATGCTGACCAACTCTTAGGGCCAAAAATTGCAAAGAAGGAAAGATATAGGCTGTCAGGAAGCTTGTTATTCTGTAGTTAAGGGAAATAGCTTTAGTGTTTATTGTGTCAATTATAAACAATAAAAATAACCTAAGCTTTAACAAAATGCCTTTCCATAAATTCCCAACTTGATACCAAAGCTTGTTTTGATTTTCATATGCAGACATTATTATTTATATAGTAGCTGCTTGATTTTTTGGGTAGGAGTTAGAAAGTACATGCACTGAATAAAGGACAAAATCAAATTGTACATTTATATGATTTCCAGTTTGAATTAGTTCAGAAAACAAAACAAAACATTTCTCTTGCATAATCACTTTGATCCATGGAAAAAAATAGCACAGACTTGGAATAAAGGACTTGAAAATCATAGTTTTACAGTCATCTAGTGGTAACATGTTATGTTCATGTTGAAATCGCTTTGAAAGGAAGTAGTTTTAGGTATGAACTCAGTATGCTAAACAAAAAATAAGCCTTGAGAAATACAGATTTTAACTTCAGTAGAATCTGTTGTATATCAAGTTTCTTCTTGTTTCCTGAACAAATGGATTTTCACTTACTGCAGTACAGAGTGTAAATCTGAACAAATATTCCATAAAATTACATCTCATGGAAGTATCATAAATGCTTCCCTGGACAAACTCAGAAATTATAATCAACAAACTGATGACTGCAGACTGATCACACAACTCAATCTTTTAGTGCAAAATTATATGGGACTTCTTCCTAATTACAAGTGGTCTTACAGCAAAAATACAGATGTCACTACTGATCCTTACTTTTTCCACCAGCTAGAAAACACAAAGTAGTTAAGACAGTATAAGCTCTTTTAATTCAATACTAAGCCAAGGTGATTATGATATGAAAGTTCTGCAAATTCTTAGCAGAAATTTTGATAAATAATTCTACAATGAATATCATACTTTTATATGTATATAACAAACATTTAGATAGTAACTCTCATTTGGTTTTGCACAACGAAGGACAAAAGAAAATTTGAAACTGAGTGACAGATCACAGCATAACAAATAAGCACAGCCAGAAAGTTTGCATTTGCTAACTGAAACAAAAAAAAAAAGTATATTGTATAGTTTAGAAAATACATAATATAAATTGAGTTGTAAAAATAATTAAGTTCAGTTTAAACTCAGACAAGTCTCATGTTTTTGGCCTAAATAAATCTACATTTTAGTGTTCCTAGTATCTTCTCAAATTAAATGAATTAACTCTCCTGCCAGTAGGATATCCCCCAAACCTTCCCATATAACAGAATCTCTAAACACATTAATTCAGCTTCACCTGGGAAGAAAAAAATTTGATCCTTTCTGGTTCAGCAGCATCAAAATCTGACCTTTGCAATCCCTTGCAGAATTCTGTCATAAAGCTGCAAAGGAAACAAGAAATTGCCCTCAGCATGGTACTGTTCACGTTTCACAAACACTTCAGAAACCTGGATATAGTTTTCTCATGGGCACACCGTCAGTTCATTACAGGCAGCAAACTGTGAGGACTGCTCACAAAGCAAAGAGTAAATTAATTACATGACAAGAGCTAATATCTTATTTAAAATGAGTAATCCCCAATTATCAATTAAAAGTTTTACTTAGTGTTGGAGACTGTTTACATCTTAAAGGACACACACACACACACACACACACAAAAAAAAAAAAAAAAAAAAAAAAAAAAGGAAAAAGACCACAGCAAAAAAAGTTAACATGGATAAACTCAAGCATTAAGTATTTTTTACATAGCATATATTACAACTATTCAACATTCTTCTAGCAGACAGCTTCAGCATTGAAAATTATACATTCATCTGAATAAGATGTTTCCTTGGGAGATTTTTATTCTAATGAATAAACATTTCTGTCATTGTAAGAAAAAAAAAGCAAGAATGGTAATTCTTAGTGGCTCATTTCAGTATGTTGAAACGAAAAAAAAAAAAAAAAAAAAAAAAAAAAAAACATTAAAAGCAAGATAACCTTCTTCAGTCTTTGCCAAGAATCAAATCAACATTAGCTCTCCTGAACGCCAAAACTGCGAGAGAGTACCAAAATTGAAACTATCCTATGTACTTACTTTTAATACGTCCTCCCTTAAAGTCGCCATTTCTACTGAGCAAGCTGCCCCTCAGCAGCATCAGTGGATTTGTCTCTTTATGTCTCAGCTGACAACTCTCTGATAGAAATTAAAAGCTTACTGAGATGTGTAATAGCCTAACAAAATTTACAAGCCCATGAAATGCAAGAAAAAATGGACAGGTTCCACAATGTTAAATCCAAATTTTTTTAAGATATTCTTTCCTGTAGGATGATTTAAAATCTAACTCGCATTTTTGTAAACAATTTTGAAATCAATTAAAAAAAAATGGATAATTAGACAGATATCTATTCACTCATTCTTTGTTACTTTTGTTGAAGACCAGTGAAGAAAACTCATATATTTTAAGAATCTAGTTCTGTACACAGAGGCAAATAGTTCAAAATCTATATTTTGTAGCTAAATGAAGCTTCTGCTGAAAATATTGTCTTCTGTAATATGGAAATGATTATTTTATTTCAGTTGGGCAGGTGCCCTCTTTAAATATTGTGGCACACAAGTTTCATGTTTTTGATATATATTATGATTTTTTCTTAAAATGTACTGTATTTTACTAAGTTTACTCATTCTACATTAGCATGAGGACTAAGCATTGATTTACATATACACATAAGTTTGCAAATCTATCTGGTACCATACAATTCATCTGAAAAAATTAGTACATGTCTTTTGCCATTGCCATATATAATTTACCCCTTATAGATGTTGTAAGAAAAGGTATTTCCTATTGAATTCCTCAACACTTCATTTAATGGAATAAGTTCTTAAGCTGAGTTTGGATGACAAATCCTTTTTTTTCCTAAATTAACCATATTTTTACATATTTACATCATGTTCCTGTCATCTTGTCATCAACATAAAAATATGTTCACTCCTTTTAAAATTAGTAATGCAAGTAATTTTTGAAACTTCTATTCATACAAAAATATTTTTTCCCTTTTATTTATTTATTGTTTTTATTAATGCCTATATTATTTTTTGTTACTGCCTTTCCCTAACCATGTTTAATTTTCCAGTATGCTTTTCAAGGCAGGGTAGCCCACATTGCAGGCAGGATTCCAAATGAGTCTGCAATGCTGATTTACACAAAGACTTAATGGAGCATTTATTCACATCAGAAAGCAAAAACAAATTAGTGTAAACACAATTAAAGTAAATTCATTTTCCAAATCAATCTCACAGATATTTTTGCAGCATTAGCACAGCTTTCTGGATGAGAGCTTCCTCTTCTGTTGTGGTTTCTGTTGTTGTGTAATTATATGAAGCAAGGCATTACCTCCCAGAACAGAAGTGAAGCAGTGATCTATCACTTATTGAACACACTGTACGTCAAGTGGTGTGTAATACTCCACTGGTGCAGTGATATAAAACTTAAATATATGGCTTAAAAAACTGTTAGAAAGCATAGCCATTGTCTCTACTGAAATAATAAATGCAGGAAAATACTATAGTAACATAGATTTTTGTTCAACATTTTGGGATTATAACTAAATAATCAGTTAAGATATCTTCTTAATGTATCGGCATGCATTTCTATTGAAAAAAATAAAAGTTACCTATAATATTCATGGAAATAAAAATATCCCAGATAACTCAAACATCACATAGTGACTTCAGTTCTCATATTAGCAGTCAACTGGATATCAGATGCCCACTTTATTTTCTTTTTAACCACCACTCAGAACAACTTTTTGCCTCTAATTAAATGTACGCTCTCTCACTAGGGGTATTGATATATCTCACAGTGTTTTCACAAGATTTTATCCGTCCTCTGGAAGACACAATATAAGTTCACAGCATCCCACCTTCCAGATGACATTCAAGAATCCTATTAGAGTAGTCAAATTAGATAATACTTCCAAACCTGTGAATAAACCTCCCTGAGATATCTGATGTTCTTAAGATATAATTAATCATTAAAAATGCAGATTCAGCTTGATTTTAAACTAAGCATTGTGGAGGAAAAGAATTTTCCTCTCACTGAACAAGAATTGCTAGTGATTTTGGATTCCATTTCTACTTCTGCATCAGCTTGAACACTATAAAAGAAGCTGTCTGGAAGAGATCTCATCAGCCTTGCAGCCCAACCAGGGGTTGACAATGTGACAATATACTGCCTTTCTTCCCATTGAGTTGATAACAATTTTGGTGAAGGACTGGGGGAAAAATAACAGCTTGTATTAAGTGCACCTCTACTTCTTTATATATATGCATATATATATATATATATATATATATATATGCATGTATCTATATTTACACACATTGTCATGGAAAGTTCTGAAAGGAGAAAATTATGTTGCACTAATTGCTTTTACAGCGCTCAATGCTCATTTTTCATTGTCTAGAGTCTACCATATAAAGAGTACTATATGACCACACATGTTAACAGTATACCAATTATGTAGCTTATGGATATACTCTTAAGGAGCAAATACTACTCAGGCCATCTTCTCCATCTTTTCTATCTCAGTTCAGACTTCTGAGAGTATAACACCGTGTTACACAGATTGTGTTTAACTGTTTCCTACCTAGTTCCTGCAGAAAATACTGCCAGAGGATAGCTGAGAGAGCATCAGTCTGTTGCAATGCTCTTCGAGAAGTTGGTTTGTTTGCCATTCAAACAATCACACTCATCAAAAACACTCATAGCTGTGACAGCTCCATTTTAAAGGTCTTTTTCTGCCATCTTCCTTCTGATAATTTGTTGTAACTCTTTATACTCATCAGCATAAAGGTATTTTAGAGGCCTGATAAAATGTGAAACTATTAGAGTTCAAGTCAGTGAAACTGTGTTACAAAACAGTTTTAGGACAGACATATCCTTAGCTTGCAAGCTTTATCTTAAAATGCTATAGCACACAATATAATATCAATTCATAAAATAAAGCAAATTAACTATAATAACATCTAGTCAATTTTCAGGATTTTGTAATAGAAACAATCAAATAAAACACATCATTAGTATGGAAGGCCACAGAAGAATTTGGGGAGATTAAGGGAATTATTTTATTGTTGTTGCTTTTATGATTATACTCAGAACTTTCTTGGATGGAATATGTTGTTCTGTTAGAAGTGAAATGGACAAGGCACAGGTAACATCATAATTTCAAGAAGATTCTCTGTTTAAATAGCAAAATGTCTATAACACGGCACTATCTTCGTCACTGGAAAAAGCATCCTCAGTCTAGTTATATTCTGTTTCATTATCAAAAATGTCAAACACAATGCAAACACATAATCAAGTTCAGGTACAAGAACAGCAGAGTACTTTGGAAGTTGTTACAGAGTTGAATAAGTCTGGCAGACAAATTGCGTGCTGTTGTTTACTGTGGTCTTACCATATGTGGGTGACAATACTCTGAAGATAGTGGCACTCTATTCCATTTCATGATACTAATGTGCTGCTTTGGGTAGATTGAAGAAAAATTTTGGTGAAATCCAAATATAATGTTTTGTTTTTGTGGGTTTTTTTTTTTTTTTCAGGGAGTAAGGCAAGGGAAATAAAATTATTCTGTATCTGGCATTTTGCCTAAAATCTTTCTCTGTGCTGTATTCTGTGGATGTGCATACATGTGGGTTGCTCTGAAAGTAGCGTCTCCTATTTATTTCCGTGGAATCTACAATATATACAATGAGAATAACAACACTCTTTGATCGAGAAAATTCTCAGCTACAAAATTCTGTTTTTCAACATAGTCATCATGAGGTGATTATAATGTAATTTTAAGCTCTATCTCATTCCTTTAACTATGCTAATGCAATTTAGATATTTAAATATATTTCCATGTCGTGATGGTAACTCTTACTATTTTGTCTTTTAAAATCCTTATGTTTATAACACGTCTGTGCTTGTTCTAAGGTAATAAAATTCTCCAGCTTAATATAGCAGTCAAATCTAATATCTTAAATTCTTCACATCTGAATCCTGGGCATTTTATATTATTTAGTTGTAGCACAGCAATACAGATTTTTAAATGTGATTTTTAATGAACTACAATTATTTTTTTACTATTAGCTAGTTGTTTACTTCAAGAAATCCACTGTTCTCTGCAATGCCTAGCAAAATAACTGAAGAAGCTTTGATATACTGACTTTCTATCACCACTTCAATGAAAAGAAATAATTTTACAGCCCAAACATTTATTTGGAGTTGGTTTGAATAATATTGAAGATATTGAGTTTAGGATAATTATAAAAATTTTAGAAGAGCTGTAGTCTTGAGAAGCAGTCAAAAAATCATTTTGAACCATAATTCTGCAAAATTCAGACACCTGTCAATGATGCCAGTTAAAATAAATAAAATATTTGCAATTAACCAGAAAAAGCATGCTCAGAATAATTCTGCTACTGTTGGAATATCTGTTGACATCACATGTGGTCAGAGATTCACTCTGTCAGTGGTATCTGAAGGTTTCATTTCCTGGGATTTGTTCCAGCATTCTTGGGGAATGTCTGCCTCTACTATCATGAAAGAGTTTTAGCTCTTGTTTCTCTGAATCATCATATCTTTATGAATGTTTGTCTGTAAATTCTTAAGTACAGAAAAAGGAGAACAAGAACAGTGTTCTGTCTTCTGCATACGTTAGCAGAAGTGATTAACAGTCTCATTCTTTATAAAATTTAATTGCAAAACTAAAAGCTAATTTTGAGTGAAGAGATCTAGTTTACGACTTTGTGTGAAAGTTGTCTGAAATACAGCAGGACAAAATCAACCAAAACAAAAGATTAATAGATATATTTAGGGTTTCTTGCAGTACAACCATCAGTTCCTGTAGAACGGAAACAGAAAAGAAAATGGGACATACTTCCAAGTAGAAAACCAGAAGCTAAATATATCATCCATTTTTAAATAACCAGCCAAGGTATTAGAAACCATCATAATTATTTCCTGAAATTTCAGATCAGTGGAAAGAAGTGAATTATTTCCTTACTTTTAGATGAATTGGAGGATACAGGTCCAGGACATTTTTGTCTTAATCTAATGTTCTGATAAATGCAATAGTTTAAATTATCTACTGATTAAATTTATTAATGTGCATGTTGAATGTTATTAGATGGCAAGAAACCTTCAGTATCTGACCACAATAATCTTACATAAAGACTAAAGAAAATGATTCATTTATCTTCAGATAGAAAGCAGCTTTTCCCTTTCTCTTCTAAAGGGTATGTCTCCACTTCAGAGACTTCTTGATTTAACCAAGATTAAATTATGTGCCTAAGACTATAAAAAAGATTTCTGGAGGACAGCCCAGGTCTTACAACATCAGAGTTCCTGTTCTTATCAGAAAACAGCCTTCGACTTCTTATCTAAGTTTAGACTAATATCCCCAGAAGTTCAGCCTGGTTTGATGAAACCTATGAGGACTTGTTTGGTGCTGCTTTCATTCAATCAGACTCTGCTCCCTTTTAGCTATACTTTCACTTCCGCAGTGCATATTGCCCTAATCCTTTTCCAAACTAAACTTTGATGACAAGAAGTCAGTTAAATTTATCCTTCAATTATTACTCCATTTGCTAGCAGATAGATTCCTTTTGTATGTAGTGTCTTATTTTCATAGTTCTAGTGGGTTGATTGTTTCTGTCTTCTAGTCCATCACCTACTCCTGATCCTGAATTCCAATTGCTAGCAGAACAGACTGTTTGCAGATTTGTGATCAGACTGAAATGGAAGTAGACAATATAACTGAACTACAGTAAAGCACTTTTTCAAAGACCAGAAAAAAGCTAACAAATACGTAGTGAAATCTTGCTGACAAATACACAAAACAATAATTAACTTTCTCCCTCCTACTAACTACAAGTAGTTGGAGCAGAGCTAATGATTGTAAGTCATAACAGTGATCCTTTTTTTAAGCATTTAAAAACATGCTCAAAATCTTCTTAGCAGACAGTACCTTTAAAAAGCCTCTGCTTCTTAGCTTACTATGATAAACTGTTGTAGATTTTTATCTCTCAAGATTATGCTCTGCATGGTAGCAACACTACATTTTTAAATAGTAAATGAAAACAGTAAATAAAAAAGTGTTTGCCACTTACAGCCATTATTGTTCATGCGAGTGAATGAGTTGTTCTTATTAATTTCAGTATCAATATTCAACTTAGGTAGCAAGGAAAAGGACAGAGGGGACTTATGAAGGGACAGATGTCTCATGTAAAGAATTGCAAAACACAACTAAAATACTGCTGTGGAATCCATTGGCATAAAGGAAGGCACTCACTACCTGCTGACAGAGTGACTTATGTCTTTCCTGTCTAAATACCTAATGCAAACTCAGAGGGAATGCAAGTTCATCAACTGTTTTCACTACATGATATTGTGGAGTAGTGAGTATGTAACATAGCATCAAATAAACAAAACAAGATAAAGACCTATCGCAAAAACCTTTCTCACAAGTTGTAAAAGGAAAATATAGAAATATGTTGAAGAACATATTGAGGAAAAAACACAATTAATGATCCTTTAACTTTAAGCAGCTTTGTAAAATATAAAATAGACCTGTCAGATAGTAATACCTTCCTTCTTTCTACTTTGTTATCAAGATGATATTGAAAATTAAGAAATAGCTAACATTTGTGAAAAATTAACAGTGTTATTCCACACTCTTAAATCATTTCTACTAGTGATATTGGGCATGGATCCTCTAGAGATGGAAAATTCTCAAAGGCAGTAATCATTCAATAATTCTGCTTCATTTTCACAAGCATTCTTGTGGCTCATAGACAACACTAACAGAGCTGCATGGAATTAAAAAAAAAAAAAGGTTCATAAATTTTTTTAACTTCTATTTCCTGAAGCTGGTGTTTGCAACACTTTCACAAGAATATGGGTCAGACTGGATCTGCCTTGATAGTGACAGCTGGGCTCTGGAAGAGATCCTCTGGTTTCTCCTCTGAGGAGGAGGCAAGAAACCAGGACACCTAAGGCAACAGCTTGAATTTTCATATTATACATAGAGAGGCCATGGATGAGGAAAACTGCTGAAAGAGGAGTTCCAGAGATACAGAAGACATTAATAAAATGGGAATCTCCAAGGCAGAGCTGATTTCAGATAAGCTTGTGAAGAAACAAAGTACAAAAAATGAGAATGTGACATTGGCAAAAGGGAAACATTTTAAGACTTGGAAATAATCTGTTAAACACTGATGCCTCCCTTGCATCAGTGTTTAACAGGTTATTTCCAATAGATTTAACATATAGAATATTTAACATATTATGTCTCCTAGAAAAACAGCAGACAATGATGGCGCCATTTACTACCAATTCTATTGCCACTTACTACCAATGTTTCAAATTTCTTTGAACTGGCTGAGAACAATGCCCCTTCCAAAATGGAGACAGAGGGGACAAGAAAGGAAACAAGCAAGAAGGAGCTGGAAATAGAGTCAGAGAGAAAAGGAAAAGATGAGGGAAACAGAACAGAAACACTGGGGTTTGTTAAGTTACAGCTCCATGATTTCACTCACACATACACACACACACACACAAAAAAAGAAGAATGTAATTGGAAACAGTTTTATGCTGAAAGCATATTCACAGAGAAAGTCATGCTTTAAGATTTCTTCACAGTTTTCAAAATAAGTGAAGTAAAGAGGTGAACACAACTGTAGAAACGTTTATGAAAATCTTTCTAACAGCTTTTAAGCTCTAATTCCACTGTAGTTCCCACTATAGATATGTATAGTTTTAATTTCATCTCAGAACACACTGATAGTCAGAGATAACCTTGTATATACTAATCTCTAAGCTAAGATTAATGGCATTTTCATTAAGCTTAATATTTTGAATATGCCACCAAAGCTCAGAGGTAAATAATGTGGAAATTTTATGAAGGTTACTGATTTTTCAGATACGAAAGAGAAATTGTGGACAATTATAGGCATTTTGTGACATATGCATTATTTGATGTAGCTTGGGCAGTGGAGCTGAGGTCACCCATGCAGTGCAATTTGACTGGTGTGAAAGATAATTTAGGGCAGGGTACTGAAAGCGCACTTTCAATTTTAAAGCTCAACAGGGACACAGGGTGTCTTCTGCCTGCATGACATAAGGAGAACTGTACATAATTAAAAATTTCCAGGAAGCATCAGAATACCACTGAGCATGCTGTGGATTTCTTGAACTTTATTGAGCTTCAAAATATAGAACCTGTAGAAAACAGTTTGGTGTTTAACAGTGACATATTCAAAAAGGAAAGGGAAAGGGAAAGGGAAAGGGAAAGGGAAAGGGAAAGGGAAAGGGAAAGGGAAAGG